>NC_142245.1:110876455-111156455 GCF_052056855.1 Sturnus vulgaris | reverse complement strand
TCACACACACACACATGCAGAGACAAATGAGATCTGGTTTAAACCAACACCTGCCCTTCTTTTCTTCATCTGTGCTACAATGAGCACATAAGTTTAATTTCCACAGTTTTTATTGCTACCTAAACCCCTTTTCAGACTGGTAAATTAATAGGCAAACATTTTGTATGTGAAAACTCCAGCAACATCTTTTATGGGAGAATTTTTTCTTGCAAATTCCATAAAGATTAGTTAATACAATATGTATAAATCTAAGTATCATGTGACACAAATCTTGCCTTGTTATATATGACACACCACTGATAATTTTGAACACATACATGTGTGAACAAATATCCACACATACAAATAAATACATACACTCAAGGGTTTCATTTAAGCTAAATGGACCAGATGAAAAACAACTTGGATATTCTGTAAATATCAGGATTTTTGAGCTGCCTAAAATAAGATATAGCATGCTATACATAGGAAATGTTCTCAAAAGTCACCATGATTAGTAACTACTTTAGGAATATATTCCTAAATGTACACATGAACTCCTTTGATTTCAATTATCTTTTTGTCTTTGAAATTTCTGTGGACACTTAAGAAAATCTAGCAAATGCTTTAAGCTCCCTGTCCCAAATGTTGTCCAACCCAACTGAAATACACAGAAAAAAAAAGCAAAGAGGAGAGAGCAAATGAGGTGAGGAAATCATATGGTCATAAATCTGTTTCTTTTTTATGCTCATGTCATTTTTGCTCTGATTTTTAAAAACAGCGTGACTATATTTAGATCCCACCATGAGCTGGAAAACAGAGATGCTGCTATCACTGCAGTCATTATTTTTCAACTATTGAAGAACTGAACTTCAAAAGGGACCTGAATCTTATAAAACAGTGACTGCTCCACCTTTCTGAACCTCACAGCCTCAAGATTCCATTGGCCAAGAAATCCAGGCACTCCTATCTCTCTTTGGTAAAGGTCAGAGGAGGTTGGCTGTGGTTTAGAATCATAGAGCCACAGAATGGGTTGGGTTGGAAGGTCTCTACCTTTGAAGGTCACTTAGCCCAGCTGCCCTGCCATGGGCAGGCACAGAAGTAGAGAAAGGCAGATTTCCCAAGAAAACTCCACTTTTCTTACAGATTCCGTTTACATTTTCGTGTGTGGGTGTTTGCGTGGTTACTCACACATTCCCATACACAAGAACCTAAAACTGACAGAGTGAAACCCTTCCTCAGATAAAAAGTTGTGCTGCACCATAGAAATTTAAAGAAAATGCAGTCTACAAACGAGTGCAAAGCTTTTTGAAGTTCTTAAGCTGTACTTGGAACTGTGATAACCGAATTCTCTACAATTATATGTGTAATATGCAAATACACACAAATAGATGTGTGTTTTTATATATACATATGGATATTTATGCATAAATATGTCTGTATCAGAGACCTGCAGCAATTTTGTCCTCTCAGAAGCAAGTGTTGCTTCTAAATGAAGTTGGCTCTGAAAGCTTAGGACATATTTTGGCCTGTTGACTGGTCTCATCCATCACTAGGAATAACTATGGCCCAAGGGTAAAAATAGCTCTGGAGTCTGTAACATAGTGCCCAGAGCCTAATGATATTGCCCTCCAAGGCAGATGGTATTTGTTTTGCTGTCTCTCTGGTGGTTTTCAATTAATGACTTAATTCTTTACCCCCTACCGCCCCAGAAAAAAAACCTCAAAAAAAAAATTTAAAATCCAAACAAATAAACAAACAAACAAACAAACAAACAAGAAGAAAAAACAAACAAAAAAACAAAACTAAAACAAAACCACCCAACTTTGATTAGGTTCAGGTTTTTAAATAATAGACCATCAATATCACATGGATAAGGAGATAAATGATGAGTGTGGCTCTTCAGGAGGCACCTCAGTGTTTGGGAAGGAAAGCCAGCATTCCTTTGCAAAGAAGTGGCTGCTTGGAGGAACGAGCGGGAAGACTTGTGATATGATGTGGATGGATGTGGATGGTGTTCCTGAAAACATGGAAAATTGCCACGTGCCACCAACCTGGAGGGACACCCAGTGTGAGGAGTGCTGGTTGTGGCACACATGTTAAGGGAAGCAGGTTCCTTTATAACCAGAAAGATAAATGCATGGGTCCAGTCTCTGGCAGCTCCACCTGGTGCAGTGCACACTGAGCATGGTTTGCACTGTGCCTATAAATAGTTTATCCAGAAGCCTCTGGCCTCCTCCTCCAGCATTCCCATCCCCTTGCCTGGCTGAGCTCAGTGCTGACAGACATTGGGCTCTGTCATCTGAGCAGAACAATAAAACCCCACAGCCATGGATTCTCTCATTTTGTAGGGAGTATCAATATCATCATATTTCAGCATTTCTGGAAAAGGTAGTGTTGTCTCACAATGAGCTCTAAAAGGTCCTACAACACAAGATGGTGTCATTAGCACTAATTTCTGACAGACATCCTCTTTGAGAAGGGGAGTCCTAGAGAAACAATTCATGGAATTTGTGCTAGCCTGGATCTAGAATAAATCCCTAAGTTCTGTTATACCATCATTTCAAGCCAATCCCAACCGAGATGTTAACAGAGGCTCTTAGAAATCATGACCATTATTTAATAAATAATCTTTTGATCCTTTGCAAGTTGTGAATACAGTCAGAATGGTGATATGGGATAAGATTAATCTCTTCTAACTTTAAATACCTACAATTCAGATATGTTGTCTGAACTGGTCATCTTAACTTCTTGCATAGTTGATTTAGAGATGGAGCACCCCAAAGAGATTCTTCTCATGCAAAGGTGGGATGACTCAGACCATACATTGACTTACCTCTTTCTACCAGCCAGAGACAGATAAGCATCAATGAGGCACTTGTAGACAGAAAAAAATGTGGAGAATTACCTTTCCATTCGTGTTTGTGGGCCAGTTTCAATATTTTTAAATGATACTAATATTAATCCTGAAAATTTCCATCCAATTACATTTTTCATAGACAGAATTAGTAAAGCCTAATTTCAAAATCAAAGCAATGTCACTTTGTGGAAGATAAGGACTGTAAAAGCTTTATCAAACAGTAAAACAATTTTTTCAACTTAAAGGAGGAATGCTTGGAAGTTGAAGGGATATTTTATTTTGTTTTGTTTTGTTTTCTTAACTTAAGTAATGCTTTTACAAGGCTTTTTCTTTCTGTTTTCTGATTCTTCTCTCAGATGGCAACTTGGCCTGTCAGTTTTGTGTCACTGCTTGTTTATGCCATAAATGTCATTTGGAATGACAACACTAGGAAAAGGTCAGGGCTATTACTAAACAAGCTTACCCCCTGGAGCCTAATACAGTCAAGACACTGTGATCCAACTGCTGGGAGTGGCTGGAGAGATGGCAGCAGGGAGAAATATTTAGGTATTTTTCAGTGCTGGTCCATGGAAATCATACCTTGGGGCTCAAAATGGGACAAAGCCAAGAGCAGCCTGATGTGTTTGATTCAGGTAATGTATTCAGAGGAATTAACAGCAAGAGCCAGGATTTGAGGAGCCAGCAGAGCTGTCTGTTTCTTTTTATTAGTGCATGGATGCTAAATACTGCTCAGAGAATGAAGGTTGATCAATAAATCATCCCCTAGTTGCTGTTCTGCATTGGCTTCTTTGCCTGGACTGTTAGAAGAGGACCATGTGTTTGCCTTTTTTCTTTTCCCCTAGAGTAAAAATTCTTCAGTAAGTAGAAACATGAAGAGGAAAGAGGAAATCAGCTCTAGCTTAATGCTGTTTGCTGTCATCTGTGGCTTAGGTAAATAACCTTGCATATAGGTGACTCCTGCAGAGGGAGGGAGTTAACTCTCTAAATAACAGCTACTAATCCAGCCCAAAATTATAATAATTGCACCAGTTGATTGAGAACCACCTAAGCAGGAGGATTGTGGGGAGAGGGGGGGAATCCTTCCTTAGACATCCTCAGTCAAAATGATTTGATTCACCTATTGTAAGGCCATTCTTTGATAGGCCATCATAACATCATTAAGTGGTTTGGGTGGGAAAGGACCTTAAAGATCATCCCATTCCAACCCCCTGCCATGGGCAGAGACACCTTCCACTAAACCAGGTTGCTCCAAGTCCCATCCAACCTGGTCTTGAACAACATTTCCAGGAATAGGGCCTGCAATTTTTTTTCTTCTTTTTTTTGATGATGTTAGGATTGCATGAATTCCAGATTGGACATCATTTTAATAGGCTCACAAAGAATATAATTAACGTTAGTTCAATTAAGATATTCACTTATTGAAGTTGAAGAACCAGTGTGCCCATCATGCTTCTTTGAACCTACAACAAAATATAGAAGTTCTTGTCCGAAGCAATGATCCTTGGAAAAGCCATGGAAATAAAGATATTGAATACCTGCTGGAATTTGTCTTGAAGTACTCACTGGCTTTCTTTTAAGTAGTGAAAGGAGAAAAGCTGAAAAATAAGTAAGTAAACAATCTTCTCATCAAGGAATGATGAAAATGTGGAGTTGTAAATACCTGACAAGTAATTTCTGGTTGTGTGGCCACTGGAATTTTCTTTGCTATCAGAATTCCAGACAGAAGAGGAAAGTTGTCAATGAAAATATTGAGTTTGTATGCCCAAAGTTTTGTTCTATGACTAAATCTTTCGAATTGCTGGAAGACCTTGTTTTTTTCTTGAAGTATTGGTTGGTAAAATAAATCACATTTTATATAAAAGATATACTTTTGTTGATTAACAAAAGCCGGGTGTAACAAAAAATGTTCCTTTAAAACTTTCAGAATTTTTTTTTCTTCCCTTTTTTTATTATTTTTTCTACTTTAGGCAAGGAAAAAAATCTCCTAGTGTTTGACATTAAACTGAGTTTTCATTTCTTTATCAGATAAAGATTTGAAAATGTGGAAATCGTGCTATTGCAGCTGAACTAATGTTCATTTATTTTACTTCTTTACAAGCACTTATCTAGAAATCTTGGTGCTTTATGTTCCATGAAAACGGTGCCAGAAATAAAGGTTGACCCAGCTCTATGAATCAAAATCCAAACTTGCCATTAACAATACAAGATCCATAAATATTGATAATCTTCCTTTATGATAAATTGGAGGAGGGAGAAGAAGGGGGGGGGGGGAACACCACCGGGGACTTTGTAATAATTATTATTTATTATTCCATGGTGGAAAACAGAAACATTGACAAGAGAAGTCTGATTGGTCCCATCTGTGGCACAAATTTCCCAGTTCATTTTGAGTAGGACTTTCCAATTCTTCCCTCAGCAAGAATTCCTTATTTTTCCAATAAAGACGTGCACATTCTTGAGGAGGATGAGTCTTTCTGGACATGTATCTGTAGTTATTCACCCAAATTTGATAGGCCTGCAGCACTAAATGGGAAAGAAATCACAAGTCACATCTGGGGATTGGAGCCAGCCCTTGCACCCCTCACATGTGGCACAGCAGCTCAGCTCTGCCTTGCCATGCCAGAAGTGCTTTCCTTGTGCTCCAGCCCCCTGGGTTTGCTCCCCAGCAGTCTGACTGGATTAAGGATGGAGTCAAATGCTGCTCTTGGTCTTATCAGAACAGATCTGAGCCCAACACGATGAAAACATAAGGAATCAGGATCACGGTATTTTCCCTCGGTGCTCTTGTCATAAACAATTGGTGCAACAGAAAGAACATCAAGGGGCTGCTCTCTTACTGTGAAATATTCAGATTTCCCCCTTCAATTTGGGCTGCTTTGGGGAGCTGATGACTGCCTAAACTCTTCTAATGCAAAGCCAGGTTGTATTTGTGAGTGGAGGCAGCTCGGCAGAAGGTCTGAGAAGCAGCACAAATCTTCATGGAGCACTGTCGAGAAGAATAGAAGGAAATTCTTTCACATTACGAGCAAAAACATCTGTGCCTTCAATGTGGCAAGAGGCAAAACCCCAGCAAACGTGTCTGTTTTGATAAAAAGCATGGAACAATAGTTCCACATTATTGTAGGAGGCTGGGGGCTGTGGGAATCAGCAGCTGAGCTGTCCCATCTCAGCCAGCATTGAGAGACTTAATACATTCACTTGGCTTCCCCTCTCTACTGGTGTGCCCATAATTTCCATCTCTATGAAGCCAGGCATCAATAACAATGAAATTCATAGGGGTATATTTTGGAATGCTAAGTGATGAATTTTGCATCCAGGCAAGCAGCTTTCCATTAGAGTGAGTAGAAAGTGGAAAAGTAGGACATTAACTTGACTGTAGGTGCTGTCCTAAGGTGCTGGATAGTTAATATGTTTACAAGAGGCTTGTACTCCACATATCTCACAAAACAGAAACAGTAGGCTGGAAAGAGGAGATTTGACCAGGTCACAACACCTCCAGTGCCTCACTTGCTCCATCCAAAAGAAATCTGCATGTTCTACTCCACAAAAACCTCCCATGTTTCTTCAGGATATGCTTATATCAGTCTCTGTGTGCAGAAGTAACCTTTGAAATCAACCCTAGGGCCAATTACCAGCACAGAGCCAGGCATTGCAATTACTCTGTGTAAAAACCCGTGCTTTTCTTTCCTGCAAAATTGCAGAATAGAGCAACAAAGTACCTTAGGTGTGGTGATTGGCCAACAATAAACAGAAAAACTGTAATCCCTGAAAACTAATATGGTGTAGAGGGGCTGCAGAGCAAGATGAATGGAAAGCTGTGTGGTGTGTGGAGTGTTCGGGGGAATATTTTTTTTGTTGTTGTTGTTTCAAAAGGAGTTTTTTTACCCCAGGCCAGAAGCCTTTGTGTCAGGGAGACTGTCTCATTTCTCTGCTCAAAGGCTGTCAGAGATGACTGAGATTTGAAAATGCTTTCTGATGTTGACGAGGTCAAGGGAGACAGAGCTGCCTACCATCAGTGGCTGCGTCAGTGGTGGGATGGGAGGACATGTGAGAGGGAAGATGGAAAGAAACCTGTGAAATTGTTATCTCTGGAGAACTAGATAAAACAAAATAAATAGTATACGATAAAACACTGGAGAAAGAAGAGGCACAGGTCAAACAGTAACACCAAAGTTTATGGCATTATTATTCAGCTGGAATAAGGGAAAATATCTTGGTTCCCAACTGGGGATGTTCTGAAGAGAGGGAAACTGACTGGAGGCAAAAGATATATTAATATTACTCCACTTAATCAATACATAAAATCCTCCAATGTGTTTTTTGTACAAGCCTGCTCTGCAAAGTTAACACCTGCAGTGTTTTCTGATTCCATCTAATTGTGCTTGCAATAGTTTAAATCAGGACTGCCCAAAGCAGCCAGGAATAGAATGAGGCTGTGAAAGTGGCTGCCACAGATTGCACCCATCCTGCCCAGAGGAAAGTGGGCCAATGTCACTGTCACCCTTAAAGATGGACTCTCTGTCCTACCTCACAAAGCAGCAGCAGGAGCCTACTTGGATCAACCTGTGATATTCCATTTAACTGCAGATTTCCAAAGTTCACAGAAGAGCCTTTCACGTGGGATGTGGCTCTCCACAAGCTGTTCTTCCCCACAGGGATACCCAGCTGGGCTGATCCCACATAACTCTGTGTCTCAAATCCATTCAGAGAAGCAAACATTTCTACAGGGCAACACACATGGCCAGCTTCAGAGTGCTGGCATTGGTTTCCAGCATACCAGTACCAATGGTAGCTGGTTTTATTATTGATTTCACAAAATCATTAGATAAAGACAAAAATTGATGTCACTATTTTTACCAGAGATTTACATTGGCCATTTCTTCACTATGTTCCCCTTATAAGCAGGCAAAGGAGGAATTGCTGATCCATGTTCCTGGGCAGGATCCACGGTTTTTCTTCAAAATCTCAACTGTGTGAACCATTTATGGCTGTGGTGTCACAAACCTCCTCCTGTTCCATAACTCCTCAGTTTGCTGTGGCGCCTAGTGGCCCACAGAAGATGCTTCCCATTTTTTTATGTGTTCCTTGAGCCAGAGGAAGAGTGTAATGATGCAGTGGGAAAAGGCAATGCCAACATGGAAAGCTAAATGATTCCAAGGATTCTACCAGGTGATAAATGTCTTGATTCATGACCCTTCCTTGTTGATGACACAAGGTTTAAGTAGTGGCCCGCGTGTGTGTGGGGCAGGTAAACATTTTTTCATCCACATGGGGAGAAAGACATGGGAGAAGGTGGAATGGATCC
The DNA here is from genome assembly GCF_052056855.1 of Sturnus vulgaris. Lineage (NCBI taxonomy): Eukaryota > Metazoa > Chordata > Aves > Passeriformes > Sturnidae > Sturnus > Sturnus vulgaris. The sequence continues at coordinate 111,148,311 of NC_142245.1, read as the reverse complement.
ACATGTAGCTGGTAACTCTGCCCAGCCAGCTGTCACTGAGCACCAAGGAGAGCCACAGGAGATGCTCCACACCCCAGCAGCCACACAGGAGGGAGGGTAAGGCAGGGAGCAGCTCCACAGGGCAAACCCCACCCCACCAGAGCCAGCTCAAGACGTTTCCACTCCCAGATCCCATTGATGGAGGCTCATTGCAGTCCCTCCTTTCCCTGATGATTTGCACTCCTTTAGCCTTGTCACTCCTTTAGCTGTTGGAAGGGGGGACATCCAAACCCGGATCAGTGAAAAGATCTCATTTTAAACAATGAGGTTTTTTCCAGAGACATTTAAAATTTTATGGATCTGGTTTGATGGTCAGCCAAATGCACTCTGAAACCAGTACAGCAGAGCAGCCTTCACAAATCCCAGCAGATTTGCTTTAGATGAGGAAGCAGAGGAAGGAGGGTCCCTCTTATACTCTATCTGTGAAGATGATGTGGAACCACAATTATTTCTGTATTAATAAATTTAGGCAACAACTAGTTCTGTATTAGTATATTAAATGGTGCCAGGTCTCTTTCACACTGAGCCACGTGGTGTAGGATGGTCTATGTCCATAGTATTAAACTGGACCTCCAAAACTGAGTGGCTGCATCCAAAATACCTGTTGAGAATGATCTCTGGACCGTGCCAAGTCCCAGATTGTGTCGGGATAACATCCAGGGCAATACTAGAAACATTACACCTGGACAATTACAATGTTTGGTCCCTATGCCTCTGGTCCATAACTATTTGATTAGCTATTATAGATATAGTCAAAATTTAAATTTTAATCCTTTCAAAGCTCATACTTATGATTTGTCTGAGGTTTATTCTATTTTTTTTTTATTATTCTGAACCTTTTTTTAATCTGACAGATTACTCTAAATTTGTTTGGGTTTATTTTTTTTTTCCTATTCACAGCAATCCAGTCTCAGATCCTGAACCTGATTGCTCATTTCTGTTTCTCCTATTGCCATCTACTCTCCTGCCTACCACCAGTTCTAGCATTCAAACTATTTGTATATCATGTTGTAAACTATATCAGTGAAATGACAGCAAGGGACATAAAGACAGCAGGACATGGCATTAGTCATGTGCATTGTTTGCATTAATTTGCATTAATTGTTGGCATTAATTTCTTTATTTCAAAGTGAAGACATCTCACATTAAATCTCAAGGTGGCTTCCTGATCATTATTTTATCTTAACAGTAGGAATGCTAAATAATCCATTGCATGACCTAAACTGAGGCAAATGAGGAAAGGGATATTGCATCTCTGTTGTCACCAAGGAAACCAGAGCAGTGACAGTTTCCACCAGCTGAGCACTCACCTCTACACCTTTAGTTCACCTGAGGTAGCAGCCTGGCACTTCCATTAGGGATGGGTAAAGTAGAAGGTATAAAAATAGCAGGAGGTATAAAAATATCTTTAAAACCCATGGAATAACAGGGAGGGAGAGAGAAAGGAAATAATTTATTCATTCCCATCTACTCACACAGCTGCAAGAGGGTGGGTGATTGTAAATTAGGGTGACTGTGCCAGGAGAAAGTGAAATTCATTCATTCCAGGACACCCAGACCTGCAGAGGTTGTTGGGTGAAAGCATCACCTGGGGAAGAGCTCCTGGGAATTTCTGACAGAGAAGCTAAAGGCACCTTTGGAGATTTCCACTAAAAATCCTATTTGCCGTGTAAGAAAAGTAAACAAAGAGGAATAACTTTTAAAATAGGGAACTAATGTGCGGTTTCTAACTCTATAATCAGCTTAAAGTGTAAATTAAAACAACACTCAGTTCACACTTCCTTTTCTTTAATTAAAGTCACAAAAAATAGAGTTAAATATAAATGTTTCTTTGCATCTAAATTTTCCATTTGTTTCTAACTCCTTTAATTGCAGCTTCAGTGGCTGAGATATTTACTTCTTACCTTAATACCTCATCAAAATGACTTTAAAATATAACTCTTCTCCCTTCCTTGGGAGGAAATTTTTCTTATGTGTTTTCTGCATCTACAAGCTCTGGGACTTATCTGTGCTTATGAGGAAAACCATTTTCTCCTTCTAATCAGATTTTACTCTGGAGTAAAATATATTTTATTTGGGATAGTTTTAGTTTATATAGCTACGATAAGCTTCCATCTGATTCTTTGTTTTTATTTATATTTTTTAGGTAATCTAGAAGTATTTAGCCCACTCATTTTAAAACCAAGAAAATAAATACATAAAAGCTTTTCATATAGCATTCTATTTAAAAAAAAAAAAAATTAAAAGCAGCATCAGAGAAAGCAAATCTCCAACAACAACAACTTGGAGTAGGTTTACAGTTCTTCAGCCTTTGCTCTAGCCCTGGAGCCTGATGGGACGCTGGTGTCCTTGGAGGAATGGTCGAAGGAATTGCTGGGGGCCAATTGCTGATTTTATCATTCAAACACAAAATTTGTTACACCACTTTATCGGTCACAGGGAAAGCAATTATAGTGTAGTTCAATTTTCCACTCAATGACTGTGCTGGGGATCAAAGTCAGTTTTTTATGATGAAGAAAGAAATGTTTTGCTATTTTGTTTGTTATTTAAAAATAATAACAATAAAAGCTTGCATTTCCAGTAGAAGGCTGTGTTTGCCTCTGTGCCTTTTTATTTCTGGAGATGGAACTGATTATTTTCATTTTTCTCTTGTTAAATAATCAGAGTATTTTGTTGGTGGCTTGTTGGTTGTTTTTTGTTATTTTTTTCTTTCTCTCCTCATTGACTAAAGTCACTTCAATGTGGAAATGCAATTGTCACACTTAAAAGCAATACAGCATTAGAACCCTAATCACAAACACTGGAAGTGAAATAGTCTGTATGACACATTTCTTAGTATGAACTGTTTCTTTTTGGTACCCTTTGAAATAAGAAATATTCAGCATGCACATCATTTGTTTTTATGTCTTTAGCCATCTAGAATCTAATTGTGGCCAAAAAATCCATTATCATGTTAATAAACAATCAATTGCAAAAACCAAAAACATATTTGTCATACAAAAACAAATTGGATGGACTCCCACCATAATAGATAAGTCATCCATAGAACTCTCATTTAACCATAATTTTTAGTTTGATTTTTCTAAAGGGATTTAAAAAGAATCAGAATAGACAACTGCAGACTAAGGAAAGTGTATTTCCTCAAATGAAAGTGTGTTAATCATACACAGAGCTTTTATCTTTACAAATTTTAACTAATATAATCTTCAGACTCTCCTGTACATTCAGAATTCAAGCAGTAAGGGCACAATGCTGCCATATCAAAGAAATCACATCAATTATTTAGTCAAATATTTTAATCACTCATTCTCAGAAGTGGATATTTGAAGACTTTTATTTCTTCATGTGAATTTTTTCTTTGAAATGTTTTACCAGAGTCTCATTTCTTAGAGTGGTCACATAAAACAGCATCTTAGACCAATGTTCAATTTCTTCAGCTCATTTTTTTTTGTTGTTGCTGTAAAATTGCCTCTTCCTTTCTATCAAAATCAGGTTTATCCTTGATAGAAGTAGTCTCTGTCCATGAGTGTGTTACTTTTTCTCACAGGTGTTGACTTTGTGACCTATCACTGAAACCTCTCACATTATTCAGGTTAAGCAAATGCTTAAGTTCTTCATTACAATCAGCTCCTACATAGAAAGCAATACCTAGGAAAACAATATATTTTTGAGATTATTTAAAAAACAATAGAAAAAAATTGAATTTTTTGTTGGTTGATTGGCTTGGAGTGTTTTGTGGGTTTTGGGGTTGGTATTTTTAAGTGTTGTGATGCTTCCATGAGTGTTATGGTTCATAGGTGAGGATGGCTTATAAGCACACAGGGTTCACTAAACTTGGATTTTTCCATGAAGGTGTTGGAAAAAGTTTATTGTCTAACTTCTACCAAGTTTTATCTGAGCTCCTTTATGAAAGTTCTAATAGATACAGTTCAGACAAGAGATGGTGAACTGAGCTGGGGTAAAAAAATATAAAATAATAACTCCCCCACCTCCAAAACTGTTGGGAATTGTTGAAAATTTACACTTGCCTTTTGGAATAATTTTTCATATTTTTCTTCAAAATTTCACATATATTTATTAATCCCATCCTTGCAGTTTTAATCAACATAAATGACCAAAACACAGACATCTTAAAGGTGTGCCAGTCTGCGGGTGTTAAAGAATTTATGCTCCTTTAAAAAGAATGGAATCATAGAATCATTAAGGTTGGAAAAGCCCTCAAAGATAATTGAGTCCAATCATTAACTCAGCACTGCCAAGCCCATGCTGAACTGTGTCTCCAAGTGCCACATCCACATGTTTTTTGAATACTTATGGGGAATTTTAAAAAGGCAGAGAAGAAGGAGAAAAAAAAAGAAGAGAGAAAAAAGGAAAAATGAAAGGGAAAAGGAAAAAAATTAAAAGGAAAAACATACAATAAAGGAGAGAAAGAAAAAGAAAAAGAAAAAGAAAAAGAAAAAGAAAAAGAAAAAGAAAAAGAAAAAGAAAAAGAAAAAGAAAAAGAAAAAGAAAAAGAAAAAGAAAAAGAAAAAGAAAAAGAAAAAGAAAAAAAGGGAAAATAAATCTCAGGGGGTTAAGTTTGACCTTCAAGCAATACAGCTCAGTTTGAAAAACCTCCTGCTTCAAAATATTAGCTCTGAATTAATGCTTGACAATTCCAGCTCCTGTAACAGCACAGAAAAACTCATTCACAGGCACTGTTTGAGAAACCCAATTTCATTCCATATATTTGCCTGCTTACAGTAAAAGAAAAATATAAAAATCATTACTTTGTCCTCCCCAGCTATAAAAGCAACGAGACAGCTCCTCTCTGACAAATTCAAATTAGTGGAGGGTTTCTCCCACTTGGGAGGCTGCAGCCCTGGCCTGTGGTCAGAGATAAATTTTTCAGTAAACCTGTACCTGAAGTGATGAAGGGAAACCTCCCAGTTTCCTCATTCACAGGTGAGCTGATAGCAAAGCAGGGTTGATATTTTGTTCATGCACAAGGATGTGATGCAGGGAAGGTGGGATGGGGTAGGGAAGGGAAGTCCTGAGCTGGGGAGAGTGGAACCAGGCTCATCCACCTGGATGCATGGAAATACTAATGAGTCTGTTAGTCCACATCTCATAAATAATTTTTGGAAGATTCCCAATAAACGTGATGAAATTAGGTTCACTGCAACAGGAAGAAGGAAAAGGTTAATATATCCTTAACTCAACAATAACCATCACATGCCAGAAACTCACCACACTATCTTTTCAATCCCTTGAATTCCTTCTCCTGTTTCTCATTTTTTGACTAACTGTTTCCCCATTCAAGATTTTTTTTTTATCAAGAAAATAATCTCTCAAAGACCCGAGTCACTTCAGAGACTTCCTCATTAAAAAAAAAATATATATTATTATGGAAAGAACTTGCTATGGAATCTGGTTTAGTGGTGGACATGGCAGTGACAGATAAATGGTTGGATTCAATTATCCTGGAGCTCTTTTCCAACCTAAATGATTCTCTGATTCTGTGGTGGTGCAGGCTAAGTTTTCAAGGAAAGAGTCAGTCACTTTAGCCCCTGCTATGAGTTTTTTGTGAAAAATGTGCAAATAAATGTGGCAGTTTAAGCAAGAGGTGTGGGCTGTAGGGTATTGCTGGGAAATGGGACTTCCTCATCTGAAATGTGAGCTTTTCTCAATTATCCTCTTTAAGGATCCAGGAAATTTGTGCAATGAGAAAATGCATCTTTTATGCAAGATCACATAAAAACACAAAAGAACACAGGATGACTATCAAGCAGTTGATTTAAAAATATGGAAGAGTCATGTGGACACAGGTCTTGTGGTGGGACACGAGATTGCAGATGAAGATCAAGTTTCTGCTCCACAAAGAGCAGATGCCAAGCCCAGTGTTGTCACAGCCACAGCTTAGATCACCACAGTAGTTTTCCAAAGCCTATCACCTCTTCTTTTGTTTTCTTTAATTTATGAAAGACTGTGCCAGCCTTTGAGGATCTTTCTGGATTGGTGAACTCCAGAGATTAAAAAAATGTTCTCCAAAGTGTGAGCTAAAAGCAGCAGTTTTCTGAGCTGGCAGGAAAACTGTCTAAAGCAGCTCAGAGAGTGGTTTATCTATAGACACAAGTATCATGGAATCATAGAATTATAGAATCATAGACTCACAGAATGCTTTGGAAAGGACCTTAAAAGCCATCTCATTCCATCTCCCTGCCATGGGCAGGGACATCTTCCACTACCCTGGGCTGCTCCAAGCCCCATCCAGCCTGGCCTTGGACACTTCCAGGGATCCAGGGGCAGCCACAGCTTCTCTGGGCACCCTGTGCCAGGGCCTCACCACCCTCTGAGTAACAAATTTCTTCCTAAAATCTAACCTAACCCTGCTCTCTGAGAGTTTGAAGCCATTCCCCCTTGAATTACCATAAAATGCCCTTTTCAAAAGTTCCTCTCTCGAGCCTCTTGCAGCCCTTCTCTCATGGTCAGCTGTGAAAGTCAGCTTGGAATAGTCCTGATTTAAATTAACTTGTCTTCTGTTATGGAGAAGGAGTTTCATTTTAATAGGCTGTTACACAGTGGTAGTTCAGTAAAATGGTTCCCAGAACCTCATCTGAGAGAGGAGACTGGATAATGGATAAAATTATCCAATGTGCAATTCTTTCTTTGAATGTCATAAATGTTGAACTACTGTTTTCAAGTCTTACACAAGAAAGAGTAAGAATTAGCTCATGATGGGTGACTACATGGCTCACTGATTGCACAACAGTTTGGAAAGTTTGGGTTCAAATATCTGTAGGTGAAAGATCATAAATAAGTGATCAATGTTTTCTTTTTTTCTACTCAAAAGTACAATGGGACATTCTTACATTTATTGCAAGTAAGTCATTCTTACTCTGAGCACTAGAAGGAACACTTTTGAATTCTCTTTTCAACAAAGGCTCAAGATAAAGTTGGGGGTAGGTTCTTGTTTTATACAAGCCCTCTGATAGAAACACACAATATTGTATTATCAAGAAAAGAAACACTAATGTTTGATGACATTCCTTTGACAAGTTGTCATGTCTCAATCTAAATTAAAACCACATCTGACACACCAAAAACCTTGTCTTGATCTGTCTTGTTTGGATAGTGCCAGTCCATGATATGACCTGAAATCCATTCCTTGAGGTCATTTAGACAGACTCATTGAAACAATATATACTGGCTTCATATATTGGCTGCTGGTCAATGAAAACTCTGTCTAATGTGACACTGGAGACTCTAGCCCTGCCTGAAAGGAGTAAATGGATTTTATTTGGGGAAGGGAGGGAAGAGAGCACAAAGTCTCTCAAAGGGAAAGTTCAGTAATATGGCCCTACCTCACATGAACAGTCCCTGTGGATCACCTCCCTCTCTCACATGGATGAGCACAGATGAGGATCACTCCAAGAAAGAGAGCACCTGACTTGTAAGAAATGAATCTTGGGTTTCCTCCTTGGTTTTGCTACGGTGTCACCTTGGGGAAAGGTCTTAGAAAGTTATGCTTTTCTTTTTCCAGGTGGAAAAAATGGGACATTCCTGTTTCAGTGGATCCACAGATAAAAACTACGGCATAGTGACTATCTCCAGAGCTGTAGGGGAAATATTAAGAAAAATCTAAATCCCTAGACCTTATTTTCAATCCTCTGTCTTTCCCTGAGTACTGTGAGTTCTACTGCAAGTTAACTCACACCAGCTGATATCCCATTGGATAACCAGCCTGGCCTAGGAAAAAAAGAATTATGCCCATACCAATAAATTCAACATTGCTAAACCAACTCCCCACTGCCAAGGCCAGCTGGCACAGGATGGCCTGCATCCATGCTCTTGAATTCCCTTAGCTCCTGATCACAAGGAGACTGCATCTCTAAGGTCTGCTGGCAGAGCTACTTGGCTTTTTCTCATTTTCAAATGGATTGGGTGGGAATGAAGGGCATAGAGACAAATAACTTCCCATTCACACAGTTAAATGATATAGATTATAAAGTTTCAATGCTTAAGAATATTTCCTGGAGCTGTTTAGTTTATGAAGATGGATCACCAGCATCCTCTCCTCCAAGTGTTTTGCCAAGAAGAGTACAAGGATGTAGTCATGAAAAGAAAGGGAGGCTCTAATCCTTTGAATAAAGTCTGTGCCTGTAACCCTAGCTGGTCATTCTTTTCCTTTCCCCTGAATTCCTCCTGCCTTGTCCCTGTCCTACACATCTCACCAAGGCTGCTGAAGCCCACTTTCATATTTGGATCCCATTGGGATAAGAATGAAGAATTCACAGGCCTTCATGCCATGAAGATGCATTTGTTAATCCACTCATTACATGAAAGCCCTTGGAAAGGCATTAACATGTCCCTCTGTTTTCAGTTTAGTGTCTTGATTAAAGTTCCTGAAGAAGGTTATCTATACTTGATCTGGAGGCACTGAATGTTGGAAACTTCATCCCTTGCCCTGGAAATGTGTTCCAGTTCCACATTGCCCTCACAGTTTAAAACGTGTGTCTAATTCTTCATTCGAATTTCTCTGCTTCCAGCTTTCAGCCATTGGATTTTGTTATGCCTTTACCTGCCTGATTAAACAGCCTGTTAGTTCAGGGTAGTTTCTCCTTGAAAAAGTAGTGCTGCTGTGTCTTCATTTTCTTTTTGATAAGTCTGGGCTCTTCAAGTCTCTGATGATAAGATGTTTTCTCACACCTATCTGGGAGCAATTTTCCAACCTATTTTACTGCTATTAAGGACATGAGAACATCTGTATTGTAGACCCTTTTTCTCCTTCCTTACTATTTCCCTATGGTGGTAGGCAGTATCCAGTAGGCATATTAACCTTTACAAACCTGGAACTCCCTCAAAAATACCACTGACCTGGTGTTGCCTCCTGCTATTCCTTCTACTGAGATTCCAATCCACTGCAGTCTGGAATAGTAAAGTAAGCAGTGGCAGAGATGGGCATGGGCTCTTCAACTCTTCCACAGAATCACAGAATCCTGGAATAAATTGAGTTGCAAGATCATCCAGTTCCATCCCCTGCCATGGAAGTTCAACAGCTATGCATATTGAAAGAAAAAAAAAATATTTTAAACTAACCAAACTTCAGTGAGAGAGGACAGTCAGACCTGCTGTACCTGTTCAATTTATCCTGGGAGGAGATGGAACGGAGTGGACGTTGTCAGACACTGCACCTCTTCACATGGAGCACAAGCTGCTTTGAGGGATTTGCACCTGAGAGCCCAAGCAGGTTGTTGTGTGGGGGAAATGGGGAAGGGATTTCAGTTCTCACATTTCCACCTTCAGTGCTCCACACATCTCCAGCACCTGTTTTCAAGGCTGTTTTTAATGAAAGGAGTGTGTATGTTGTTACAGTTAAGTCAAACTTTCTTATACCATATTTTTGACAGAGATTATTTCAAATGCTGATGCATTTCACTGTGAAAAAGACCCCTGAATTACTTCAGGCAGTGTTTTCCATCATGATTTGGGTCACAACAAAATTAAAAAGACAACTTTACTTGCTCACATTTTCTGCAGGCACAGGAACTCTTGGCACTGATTTGTCTCACTGACTTCAATGGCTGAGCCTTTCCTCCCAAAAGCAATCCAGATTTCCATCTATGAATTATTTCCATAAGGTCAGGACATGTTATTTTATACAAAGGCTTTCCTGGAATCCCCCCCTGGAGCTCCTAGCACTTGCCCTCCACAAGCCCCTCATCTAAGGGTAGCAGAAGCAGTTTGGCTGAATCAAAAGGGGCATGTGAAATATTCCAAAGGGGTAGAGTTGAGATTCCAGGTGTGGCATCTCCTCTTCAGAACAGGAACAAGATATTTACCAGGAATTCAGAATGGATTCAGAATGGAATGTGATAATCTAAGAAAAAAGCCCCTCTCTCAGCCAGTCCCTGACTTGCAGGAGATACCAAGGCACCCTTTACACGTATGAGATGTGGTATTTAAGCTGATGGGGGGACAGATTTAGATTAGATATTGGGAAGGAATTCTTCCCTGTGAAGGTGCTGAGCTCCTGGCACAGATTGCCCAGAGAAGCTGTGGCTGTCCCATCCCTGGAAGTGTCCAAGGCCAGGCTGGATGGGGTTTGGATCAACCTGGTCTCGTTGGAAAATATCCCTGCCCATGGCAGGGGGTTGGAACTGGATGCTCCTTTCCAACCCAACCATTCCATTTCATAGCCTGAGATGGACTGAATCCTCTCTCAGTTTAGTTACTAAATCTGATCCAATATTTCCAAGCCCTTCAGCCTCACGAAGGCACAGGTTGTTTTTTTGAAATGGTATCACATGTTCTTAATAATTTTCACATTCAGTGCATCAATAAAGATTGTGTCTTGTGTTTGGTTCCTCCTTGTGCTGGAACAGCCTGCTCTATGCAGAAACCCAGGCTTGAACTATCATCAATTTTCTTACATATATAGATCTTTGGAGCTTGAGACTGCCTTCAACTGTCTGACAGTAGCTATGAATAAATGGGAAACATTCATTTTTTTTTCATTTACATGAAGAAGAAGAAGAGGTAGAAGGTTCACAAATGTGATGTTAGGCTCCCCAAAGACAAAGCCCCCTGTGTTTTAATTGGTTTATAAAAAGGCGTTTTTAGTAGTTTCTGTAGACAATTGTTTTGCAAGTGTCTATTTGAAGTACAATTGGATAAAACTCTGGATGTTATATGATTTTATGAAATTCCTATGAACTCTGTACTTATTTGCAGACAGTTTAATGAACCAAATAATTTCCTTATCACCTTCATTTAGCCAGTCACAAACCCCAATTTCTTTGTTGTGTGCAAGAGCTGCAGGTTCTGTGAGCAATACAACTGTAAACAGCACTAAAAGTAAGCATGAATGATTAGCTGCAGAGTGGCAAATTTAATTTGAACAGTTTTGACAGGTTGTGTTGCTTGGGTTGAACTTGAAATAACATCTTGACATATCAGTGGTTCTTGTGCTTTTCCAGGCTGAGTCGTTCCTTAAGGTGTTGAGTCATATAACTTGATGATGGAGTGTCAAACATAATGTGTTAAACCTGAAGAAAGAAAATAACACATACCATGATGATCAGCACATGTTAAAATATGTTTTACTGTTTCTAATTAAAAAGTGTAGATTTTCAGTTATTTCAGTTCAATCTACAGCAGCAGATTTGAAATATCCCCGCTGTGAAAAACAAAAGGTACAGACTGTTTTAAATGGATGGGGAAAAAAAAACAGATTAAGATATTTCCATTTAAATTAAACAATAGTTTATGGTTTAGGGATAAATAGTTTAATGTGTTTCTGTGAAGCTAAGAATACCCTCAAATGAATTTCAAGCCAAAATATCAACACCAAAAATGTCGAGCAGAATAAAGCCCAGTAAAAAGCATCCACTGGGAAGTATGTGATGTCAAGTGGCTTAGTGGTATTTGCATGCAAGAAGATGGCAGCAGTACAAGTGAGAGATAACAGAAGAGTTGAGACGGAGAGCAAAATTTATCATAACATGTCTAGTGATGATTAAAAGCCTGTGCTTATTAGATGCATAAAATGTATTACTAAATCATTTTTGGAACATATAATTTTCCAATTATTTATGCATCACAGTAATTAATGAGAGGAGGGACAGAGTCAATGATTCACTGTGTAATACATATGGTAGTTACCTGGGGAGGAAAAAATTACAGTGCTACCAATTATTTGCTTTAATGTTTTTGTAATTATGCCCTACACCCAAGTTGAAAATTTCTTTAATTCTTTTTTAAACCCTTCATTCCCAACAATGAAAATGCTTTCTTTTTAGCCTTCAATTAAGTCTAATTTTTAAACTGCCATCCAAGAAATATACAATTCCATAAATGCCTTGTTCCTTTTTATATTTTGCTGGCAACGGTCTGCAAGTATGAAATCTTGCCCTTCAAGCATCTTATTGACGAACTAATTTAGCCACTCTGAAGGATGATCTTCTGTTTAATACACGTGGCTTGGATTTGCACAATCTCAGGTTTGTTGTACTTTAGTCTTAAGTTTTTAACTGCAGGAAAATGAACCAAAGCTCTTGCTGTTTTTCACCAGGTAGGACTTTATTTCAGTGTGTGGGAAGGGAAAAAGAATTTTGCTTTCAGTAGAGTCATAGTAACATAGAATCACAGATTGGTTTGGGTTGGAAGGGACAGTAAAAATCATCTCATTCCATCTTCCTGCCATGGGGCACCTTCCCCCCATCCCAGGTTGCTCCAAGCCCTGTCAAGTTTGGCCTTGAAGAATTCCAGGGATGAGACATCAAACAACGAGTCAAATCCCTCCAATATTGTCTATTCTGCCTTATGGAAGTGCTGGCACTGGAATAAAATTGCGCCATTCCTAAATGTTTGAGTGTTTTTCACATTCAACAAAAACAGCCTGTGAAATATCTCTCAGATGCTGTTCATAACCTAGTACTAGGGATTATTCCCAGAAAACAGTCTAGATGCATCCATCCAGTTTTGGAAAAATAAACAAAAATTACGTGAAAACTCTTTCCTGCCAATTTTCCCCAGGAACAGAGCACTCCCAAGATTTAGGTGGACACTTTGAACTTAGTTAATACCACACTTGACTTGACCACACCAGAAAACCACCCTTGATTTAAGCAGAAAGAGCAAAAGTCCTGCGTACTTAATCCCATACTTAATCCCACTTCCACCATTCTTCACTTCACACTGAGACCCCCTGAAGGCTCCATGCTGTCACACACAACACATCTGAAGGGATCTTTCCTCTTTCTGTTCCCACTCAAAACAAAAGTTAGAGCAATTTTTTTCAAAAGACCAGGCTGCATTTTCCTTAGAACTGTCAGCATTTGGGGATGACATGATTTCCAGGGACTATACTGAAATTTAGTGACCTGATATGAACTTTTCCCTTGCTAGGAACTCTGTTCTAACAACCTCAGTTTGCTGACAGCTATGACAGACAGAAGTCATCTCTTTTCTGTGGGCTGGACATGATGTTCCCAACATCATGCATCTCCCACAGGACAAGAGAATGCATTTCCTTTGAGCCACAACCAAAAGCCTTTCTCAGAGCAGGCTTAGTAGTGTTTAAAGGATTTATTTAATTCTTTTCCCTTGAATAAATGAGCTTGGAGGACTAGACTTTCCTGTGAAGAAGATATAAAAAAAAAATTAAAAATAAAAACTGTAGCACATTTTGGCAGATTATGTGGGTGGTATATGAATCAATAAAGCTTCCAGCTATGCAAAGCCTTTGGGTGCATTGTGATGTTTGTTTGTTTTTTATTTATTCCAAACAGAACTAAATATGAATAGTTTGGTGGGTTTTTATATCTGCCAAGAAATGAGAACATAACCCTCCCCCTACCCTTCCTTCCTCCCTGTTGTAAGTGTACCCATACCAAGCATTTATTTACTGCAAACATCCGTAAGGAAAAAACGCTGATGATAATGATGGAAAAAATATTCTTGAGAAGCTTCCCCAAATGTCTGCTCAGGCATGTGTTTGGGACATGTTCTGGAGATTAAATATCTGTGTCCCTAGCTGAGTCTGCTGTTGGGCTAAGGACAGCTTGATGGAGGCAATGACAAAGTCAGTAGAGGCCTTAACTGATCCCAAGTAATCCAACACCTTTTGGGTTGCTGGTGTAATCCTGATTTCGGGCAATAAAACCTTGTCCATGCTCTAAATTATCTGTGGCAGGAATAAATTCAGGGTGGATTTTTGTCTTTGTTTTTACTTAAGCTTTTTAGTGTGCTTTTTTTGGCCAGAGATGATTGCTGGCTCCAGCCTAAATGGAGCTGTCCCAGTGCTTCTGCCTTGAGGTTTTAAGTGCATGAAAGGTATCAAAAAGTGTCTGTGCTGGCCAAAAACTGTCATGAGGGAAAAAAGATGTGCTACTAATTCTCACAAATTTTTCCAGTTCTGCTGTAGTCCATATATGAAAACAAAAGCTCCAGGTTAGAATAGAATAGAATAGAATAGAATAGAATAGAATAGAATAGAATAGAATAGAATAGAATAGAATAGAATAGAATAGAATAGAATAGAACTATTTCAGTTGGAAGGGATCTACATCTGGTCCAACTGCCTGACCATTTCAAGGCTGACCAAGACATGTTGTTAAGGCACTGCCCAAAGGCCTCTTAAATGATGTCAAGGCTTGGACATCAACCCCCTCTCTAGAAAGCCTGTTACAGGATTTGAGCAGCCTCTTGGCCATGAAAAACTTCCCAGTGTTCAATGTAAACCTCTCCTGGTACAGCTTTGAACCATTGCTATGTGTCTTATCCCTGCATGCCACACAGCAAAGATCAGCACTGACCTCTCCACTTCCCCCCCTCAGCAAGTTGTGGAGACTAAAGAAGGAAGACCTTGCTCCCATATTTCATAAGAATATGAATAGGGGAAAAAAAAACCCCCAAACCAATAACATAATAGCCATTGCTTTCCAAGGACTTTGCAAGGAACTTTCCATTCTGCAAGGATACGTCCATGGAAAAGAATGCAGACAGGACCCATGCAGTTACCAAAATGATGGATATCTCACCCAGAAAGGAGTTCAAGGCTCATGTCCATGTCATGATGAACACTGGCATTTCAATAGCCTCCTCAAAAAGGCTGGAAATGCTGTTGTTGTAACATCAAGATTCTTTAAGGATCTTATCTTCCAACCAGAAATTGACCACTTTCAATATTTTATTTTTTTGTTCACTCTGGGAATGCAAGATATCTGGAGATGGAATAATGGACCATTTAGATTCAGAAAAAGATTTAGATTCAGAAAGCAGTGCAGACCTGTATAGTCCCTGATGTTCAGGTTGGGCAGCAGCCACTACTAAATTTACATTTCCCAAACTGAAAGGGCAGTTAATGGGACTCAAAACTGGACAAAATGGATGACATTTACTTTCTTTGCAATGACAGAAATTAGACTAATCATCATAATGGTCCTCTTTGATTTAAAATATCTAAGAGCTGCCTATAATTGGGAAATAATTGGAACTGGCTGCTGGAAATTAATCAATTTTATATGTAGAGGTCGATGATGAGAACAAAAATTTGGGAATAAGACAATCCTTATGTGTCATGAAGCAGCACAGTCCTTGAGGATTGAATGTCAAAGTGAGAATCATCGGAGTGAGACTGGAAGTCTATGATGCAGCTGTTGGCATCCAGGGTGACTTCCTGGATTTTCAACGAGTCAAAGGAGTGAAATTGGTTGAGGGTAAAAATTATGCCTAAAAAGCAGCTAAAATTGATCACATGACTTGCATTTTAGTAGTTTCAATTCTGAGAACCAAGCTGAATGAGGAAGACGACAGCAATGAGATCTTGAAAATGATGGAAAATGAACTTCATTCCATGCTTCGGCTCTTTACTTGGATTTTTGAAGAATGCTACAGAAGCCTTACAACTTTTGGCTGTGTGGTTGAAGTGAATTGACAAAAGGCTGGATGATTTAGTGGAAAAGAAACCTAGGACATGGCCAGAAATTATGGATATTTTGTTAGGTGATTTTTTTTTTCCCCAGTTTATCAGCATTGAGGTCTTTCTTGAAGAAAGTGTACAGCTGGAGAGAATATCAGCAAGGGCAATTGGTGAGGAATCAGCCTACAGTTTATGAGGTCAAATTTAGAGGGTTATATGCAGCAAAGATGGATACAGCCAGACTGTGCCAGCTGGTCTAGAATGCAATTGTGGAATGATTTAGGTTGGAAGGCGCCTTATAAACCATCCAGTTCCAGCCCCCTTCCAGAGGCAGGGACACCTTCCACTAGCCCAGGTTGCTCCAAGCCCTGCCCAACCCGGCCTTGGACACTTCCAAGAATAGAGCAGCCACAGCTTCTCTGTGCCAACCTGTGCCAGGGCCTCAGCACCCTCACAGGGAAGAATTTCTTTCTAACATCCAATTTAAGTCTCCCTCTTGCAGCTTAAGGACATGCCCTTGTCCTGTTACTACATGTCCTTGCTAAAAGCCCCTCTCTGACTCTCTTGGAGCCCTTCTAGACTGGAAGACCTTGGAAGGCTGATAAGGAAGCCCAGAAGCCAAGATATTGCAGCAGGATTCTATGGGTCAGCAAAGACACAGCATTTTTATGGTGTGCATTTTTACTTCCCCTTAGCATTGAGACAGAATCCTTGTTTACTTAGGAACTTCTGGAAGCTCAGATTTTATTTCTCTGTCTTTGAGACACACAGATAATTTTTTGAAATCTGATCCTAAGTGATTTGACAAACATCAAAAAATGATAGAAACTGGACCAGCCATTACACCTGTTATTACCTACTACTACTTTTCTACCTAAGGTTATTGCACAACTGCTTCTATCCGATATTAGTTCATCTTTATGCCTTTTGTTTCCACCTCTCCTCCTTCCTTCTCCTCTTCAGCAACCCTCACAATACCTTCTCCTGCTTTTGTCAGCACAGAGCAGTGCACTGTTATTAATGTCTCCTCTCATTCCCAGCCTTTTCTGCATCTCTTTCCTGTTGTTGCCTCCAGTGACATGCAATGATGATAATGGGATGCAGTGCCACTGGCATGCTACCCCAAAGCCCTGCAAGGACTAGTTCAGAGGTACAGAATTGCTTAAAAAGCCAGGAGCTTCTCTACCCAAGGGGAAGAAACAGCGATTGCTTGCTGCGTCAGGAGCTGAATGCTCCTTGCCACTTCCTAGCAGAGCAGTTTAGAATCAAGCTCCACTGGATGATAATTGTTTTAACTACCATTGTGGCTCTCTCTTTTATCCAGGGGCATGGCTGGGGAGGATGGGTGAAGTTGTGCAACTGATGTCTGCCTAATTTGCAGGGTATTCCTAATTGGTTGGGATAGATCACCCTGCCCTCCCTTCTCTCCCATCCCCCCACGGAGATGCAGCTTGAGCCTTCACTTTACAGCTTTTCCAAATAAGTTTATGCTTTCTTTACACACAATCTGCATAAAAACAAAGCCGCCAATGCAAACATCCTCTGAACACAGCCAAGATTAGAAACTACTTCATTTTGTTACCAGGAAGGCCATAAAAAATCAATAAAGCAAAATAATGTACACTTATTATAATACAGAGCTTTGCAACAAATGCAGCCCAGCTGACAAAGTCTTTACAGAGGGAAGATTTGTGATAAGAATGGCCATTCAACTTCTTTGAGTAGAAATGTATCATAATCAGATTCCCTATTTAGATATTTTAAAAGGCTGTTCAGGTTGCTTGTAAACACAGACTCAATTGAAGAAAGGATGTTCTGTCTCTGAAGAACAAACCACAGCCCCTGAGTGAGCTCGGTATGGTTTTCTGCACTGACTCTACTGGGATGATAGAAACTTCAGTGATCACAGAACCCCAGAATGGTTTGGGTTGGAAGGGACCTTAAAGCTCATCCTGTTCCAACCCCTTCCATGAGCAGGGACACCTTCCACTATCCCAGGTTGCTCCAAGCCCCATCCAACCTGGCCTTGGACACTTCCAGGGATAGGAATACTTTGCCCTACTTGAGCTGGGAGCCAGCTAGACCGAGCAGAGCATGACTAAATGGGGCATTGCTGTTGAGCTGGGAGCCTCGGCTGCATACAGCTGGGAAGGTGTTCTGATATGATCCCAAACCATGAATCTCCACCTTTTCCCTTTTAGTTTCTGTCTTAAAACTAGATTTCCTCAGCACAGGGAATTGAAGGGTTTGACTCCTTCATTTCCCTGTTTCTGATATTCTTTGCCTCTGGAAATCATCAATAAACTGTTTCAACTGACTTACTGGGCATTAATGAGGACAATAAATTTCCACACATTAAATTGCTAATTGTATCAATAGATGTACTCTACCATTGGACCAACAATTTTCACCCCATGGCCAACTTTAGTTTTTTTCCAATTTATTTAGTTTTATGCAGAACTCTTAGTTGTTCATTGAGACATACTCGGACATAAACTCCGAAAACCCCTAAAAAGCATTTGAAGATTCAGTGTTTCCACTATCACTTTGGCTCTGTACCAGTGTTGTACCAGTGAGAAGTCCTTTTGGACTGATAATCTATTCATCATGTCCTGCAGCATCATTCCCTGCTTCTCTTAAGAGTTCATCTAATCTAGTGGTGCTGTTGTCAATTAATGATGTTGAACATTGTCTGCTGGTGCTTACAGATTCACTCAGATTAAGGATTTTGTTCCATTTCTTTTATAGTTTCCAAAATGTAAGTTGTTTTTTTTTTTTTTCCACGGAAAACATATACAACTCCTTATGCTGTGCTTGCAGAACTTAAATCTGAAATGAGACAGGCAACAGAGTTCACTTTTCCTGTAGACTTCAAATTTTTCATCAAGCGAATGATATAAAAAGACAAGTTCCTAGAGGAAGTCAGGAGTTTCCTCGTTAAATCCTTATATGTAGACAAATTTTTGATTTTGTCAAAATTAATTTTGTCAGGTAATGTATTCACCTGTTCTTACAGAAGCTGCAGAAGCAGTTTCTTGCATCAGGAACAGAATTGCTGATCACCCACTTTGAAAGATCTTTTGGCTGGTGCTTGGGGCATTCATCTGTGATGTGAAAAAAATGCAGTAAAAATCCCTAGTCTGCATGAAAGACAGTACTAACCTGAATCTTAATCTCTCCCACCACAGCTATCCAGGGCTCACACTGTTCATATACTTTATTAGTTAGCAAAGAAATTATTTTATTTTTCTACAGGGCTGATGCCAACTATTCTAATAGCTTAAGGGATTTTATTTATTTTCTTCCAGGATCCTATCACAGTGTGATTTCTTCTCCAAGTTTTGGCAGGTAGGCAGGCAGCCAGAGTAACCATGAGTGATTCAGATGATAAAATAAATGCACCCTCATTTAGTCTGAGAGTCTTAAAACTCTTTTTGTGCTGTCTGAGTTGAAATCTTTGTTTGTGCCTTCTGATTTTTGGTGGAGTATAGTAACCACACTACAGGTTCTCATCTGAATTCTGCTCCTGGGAGTTTGGCTGGAGGAACAAGTTGCTGGCTGTCAATGCAGGCTGGAATTTTGAGACATCTTTAGCTACCCTGTCATTCCTGAGCTGCCTGTTTAAGGCAGCTCAGCCCCCTCTGAATATCACTGAGCACACCTTGCTTGGCAAGTTACTCTTCTCTTCATGCAGAGAATGATTTAAGGACACCAAATCCTGTACCACACGAAGCAGATATACTACAACCAAAAATTAATAATGGAGAAGATTTAGGAACATTATATATATCTGCAAAACTTGAAGTCCAGCCATGAGTCCTGGGTCAAGAAAATGTCACTGTGATCTATGTGATCCAAGGCTGCCAATGCAATGTCCTCACATAATTCAGCAGAGGAGCCATTCTTTGGTAGTAAACTCTGATCCAACTAAGTGGGAGTGCCTCATCCATCTGGATATTTCTTTATGACTTTAAAAAAAAAGAAACAAATGCATTTGGAGAAGAGTGGGGACTTGTGAGGGATCAGTTTAAAAGAAGGGATTAAAAGCACTTCATACAGCCCTGAGGGGAAGCAATAGTCTACAGACATTGGAAGATTGCAGGTTCTAAAGACTGAAAATAAACATACAAGGTACTAGGAGAGGGTTTAGTTGGATCCCCTTTTCCCATGTGAAATTGTGGGTGAATTTCTAGATAAACTTGTTTTGAGGGTGAGCTGTTTGCTTAGAATAGTGTTGTAAGAAACTGTGTGAGAATTTAAAAAATGCTAGGAGAGTGCCTAGAAAAATAAGTGTGAATTGGCTGTAGGATGTAACTGTATCCAGGCTTGGAGATAATTTAGCATAATCAGCTTTTTCCATCCATTACTCGGAGGATATTGTGCATTATTAAAAGCAGAAACTTCTGGTCACTTGACTATTGGTGTCTTACAGCTGTAAGGACGTGAATGGTAGGTGTTAAAATCAGCCACAGGAGGGCTCTTGCATTATTTCCCTGCAAGCCTTTAAACATATTGAGGATAATAAAGGAGAAAGCCTATTCAAGCAAGGATAGACAGAGGCTAAAATGATCAAGTCAATCTGTGCTCGAGCTCCTGTCAGTATGGACAGGAAAGGAATGCTCTGATTCATGAATAGTTCACTGTGCATTTCAGCTCATCTACTTGCAGAAGCAAAAGTCATTTCCCTTTTGTGATTTTAGCTGGATGCCATGCTCCTCCACAGGTTCAGTGTGTATAATGGAGGTCTGGATATGAGGACTGAGAGAAAGATGGAGTTTCCAAGGCAGTGCAAGCAACTGCTCCAGATTTTCCAGACATCTAAATTTGATGCTGTTCTATTCATTTCTAAAGCACTTTTTCTCATTTTTTGCTTGTATTGCCTCCACTGTGGCTTGAGGACCATCAGTCAGTGGTACAATGATTTCATAGAGTCATAGAATGGTTTGGGTTTGAAAAGTCCTTAAAATTCATCTCATTCCATCCCCCTGCCATGGGTGGATACAACTTCCTCTATTCCAGGCTACTCCAAGCCCCATCCAACTTGACCTTGGACACTTCCAGGGATCCAGGGGTAGCCACAACTTCTCTGGGAAACCTGAGCCAGGGACTTTGCACCCTCTCAGGGAAGAAGGAGTTCTCAATATTGTCAGACTAGTTGTGAAATAGGGCTTTTTCCAAAGGAACCAACATCCTCACTGGAGCTGACTCAATTCATATCTGCTTTCTTTTTTTCCCTCTGGATAGTCCCTCTTACCCCATGTTAAATTTACTGGTGCTGGGAGGACCTTCCTACCACTCCTGATCTCAGGCTTCCTCTTTGTCCAAGGGGTACCCAGTCAATCTTTCCAAGTGTACAGACATGAGGCAAATTCATCTTCTTTTCTCTGAGGACATCCCTATTAGAATTTACTCTTCCAGAAAGTCTGTTTCTTGCACACCCCTCAAGATCATTCATATCCAAGTGCAGGGATCAAAATAATCCCTTCATATTCAAAGAAGAGTCTTTCTTGCTCTGCTTTAGTCATACTTTCCATGTGAAGCATTTGGGGATAGAGTGGATGTTTAGAGAATTGGTTTCCTGTTGCCCTGATCCAGAGGCAAGATTTGACAGCATTTTTTGGACACCTTCACAGTAGTATTGGAAAATTTATTTCCAACTACGGCTCTGAATGAAACAATGTTGAGAATTTACCTCTGATCTATTCTCCCTCATCTGAAACATTATTTTTTTTTCACTAAGTGGAAAGAGATAACTCATCTAACAAGAATTGTTGGTCTAGCAGTCAACATCCAGCCACACTCATAAAATATCCTCTATTTCTAGTATATAAGGAAATTCAAATTAATAAACAAATTAATGAGAATCTCAAATATTGAAGAAATAAATTAATAAATAAACAGATCAATAAATTCATAGTTTTTAGTTGGGTGCCTCAATCTGTCCATGAAGAGATCAAACCACCAAGACATTTTTTTATGGTTTGAAACAAAGGAGGACAACACACTGTTTACACATAAAACTATATTTTTTTCTTTTCCAGAAGTTCTGCCTTTGCCTATCTTGGCAAACATCTTCTGTTGCAAAGCTTGCTTTTGGTAACATTTTTCCATGGAAAAAGCATTTCATCAGATAATGCACGACCAGCTCTTTAGGATACAGTTTTTCTGACTGAATCCTTCCTGGAGCACTAAATGCTTTTTTTTCTCTCTCTCTCTCTTTTTTTTTTTTTTTTTTTCTGGATTACCTACATTCTTAGAAGCATTTACCCCTTTGGGTGTTAAGATTGAAAGGAAAATCCATCCACAGGTGCCAATGTCAGGGATGCGAAGCGTGGGAGATGCTGTGCCGTTTGTACATCTGCACCTGGCCTGTTTCACAAACCATCCCCACCACTGCAGCCTCTGGCATTTATCCCCTTTCCAGGCCCGTGATGGTTTTTTACAACCCCCCGAGGCCCAACATATCTGGCCATCAGGACAGCAAGTCACCAAGCAGCAATGAACAGCAACCATGTGCAGAGAATTCCTTCAGACGCTCTCCCCCCGCCCCGATGCCTCTGCTGCTGAATGTTTGCTCTTTCATACTTGGTTGGAGAATTGTGTTATGTCCGTGAGATGTGAGATGTGGCCGGGCTCGGTGCGGGAATGCCATCGCCCTCCTCGCACGGCCACCACACCACCACTATGGCCAGCAATGGGGGCTCTCCTTGGCCGCGAGAAATGCAAAGAGAGAAATAAATAGAAAAAATAAATAGAAAAAAAGGAGAGGTGGGGAAAGGAAGTGGGAGACAAAAAGGGGAAAAAAGACAGAGCTAGTTTTTTTTTTTTTTTCCCCCCATTTCTTCTCCGAAGGAAGCAGCAGTGTCTCCTTGCAGAACGACAACCCTCAGGATACAGCAGTTGTCTTCAAATCTGTGACCATAAAAAATCATTATCTCTGTGAAATACAGCAATTTGGGAGATAATCAAACAGTGACCAGGGGGCAGAGCTGCCAATCTGAAGGATTATGCTCTGTGCATGCTTGATTCTGTCTGACCTTCCTCCGAGCCAGCTGTCAGCTTGGCGAAAACGCACACGGATCGACTCAGGGCACATTCATTAGACTGTCTTCGGTGAAGAAGTCATTTGCATAAAACCCCAGCTTTCTTAATTAGTACTTCATTTTTCCCTTGACTTATTTTGTGGCTAAGTTCACTTGCCTTTTTTTTTTTTTTTTAACTTGCTGAAAAATAAAATGGGGGAGGAGATTTCCTTTTTTTTTTTTTTTTTTTTTTTTAATGTGGGGGCAGGAGGGAATATGACTTGCAAATTAACTCAGTGATAATTAGCCTATTAACATTTTCAGAGATGTAGGAGGTTTCCAAATGTTAAAAAAAAAAAAAAAAAATGAGAAGGGGGGAAAAAAGTGTGCAGGGGAATACTGGAGTTGAAATTTATTATTTAAATTTCTGGACTGGCAATATTGAAATGTTGGAATAGAAAAAGAGTCCATGGTGAAAAAATTTTCTCCTTTTTTTACAATGATGCATACTTTTTCACATTCACCTAGTAAAATGATATTTCATCATTCCCATGGAAAAGAAATAGAACTTTTCTGTGCTGTGAGAAAATGAAAAAATTTTCTTCTACTACATGTAGTGAATCGTTTGGGTGAAGAAAAAGTTGACCACCTACTGCAGTTTTACCTAGACTTCCCCTGTTTGCACCAATAATGTTTTTCACATCCCCTAAAAGATTTTAAAAATAGTTGTGTCAAAATGAATGGCAAACTGTTGTATGAGTTTAAAGTATTCAGTTAAGTGCACCACACTTTACTGATTTAAGATTGTTTTGTGATTGCTGAGAACAAACAAGCCACAGGAATGATGGTCTTGTGTTACAAGTTTCAGAGAGGAAAAAGAGATGCCAAATTAGTGCAGACATTATCAAATTTGCTCTTCAGTTCAAAGTGGATGCTAATAATACTTGTTTTCTGTTTGATATTCTGCTTCTGCCTGATGTAGGAAGGTGTTTCCGAGTGCTCCTAAGTTTAATCACAAACTAGTCCAACTTACATTTCAGTACTGCTATCAGGGCTTATTGCACAAGGAGAGGGAAATCTTGAAGTCCAAGCAGCACCCCTGTTACTCACTGACAAATCATAAAATAAGAGGTGATAGCAATACACATTCTAGCACGCTGCTTCTGTGACAGAATTCTGTTTGAAATCATGAAAAAGCAGTAAAGCCTGCTGCCAAGTTTTGTAATTTCCTTTCCATCATGTGAGAGAGCAAAAATGTAACTGGGAACATCTTTATTTCAGACATATATTACAGCTCTCCTATGTTTTTTTAATTTAAAAATTTGGTTTTACAGTTCTTTTCCAATATAGGACTTGCAGGGAGTTTCAAGACAGGAAAGGTAGCTGCAGTCAAGATATTAAACATCCCTAAATTTGAAGACTCTGGACCAGCCTTCGGAAGACAAAAAAATTCAGGTGTTTATTAGTGAAACGAATAGTGCCAGGACTTTTTCTCTGGTCCTCAGGGCAGGAAGCTCAGACTGGTGTGTGTGTGTGTGTGTGTGTGTGTGTGTGTGCAATAGTGAATTGCCTCAGCCTCCAAAACAGCATAAATGCATCCAAACTGCCTAAAAAGAATTGTCCTTGGCCCACACCAAGACCCCAGATATTCAGTGAAATCATCTGGGGCAACATAAGTTAGCCTGGAACGAAACCACACTGAAATCTGTTCTGGATACAGAACGGTGTGAGCAGCCACAGTTTAGTGCCTGTGTCCACTTCCAGCAGTGCTTCATTCACTCAGGCAGCTGTACCCTCAGCTATTTCCATTTGGGAATTAAAACTAGTTCTCAGGTCCATTTCAGATTTTGTTCACTGGGGTGTTACAAGCAATATACTTGAGTAGGTACCTTGAAAACCTGTATATGTGTATTTATGATATTATTAAAGAGGCAGATTAATGAAATATCCTGAAGACTGTGCATGTAGGCTTTTAATAGACAGAATGCACACAACAACATGTCAATCTCTTGCTTTTGTGAGTTATAGATTGGTATAAATTAATTAACAGAAGTGAACTACTTCCAAATTTCACCTGTAATGGCCTGTGCCAAAGGATTTCCACAGTGCCAAACACACATTTTATTTCCTGTCTGATGTCTAATAAAAGTATTTCAAGTGCCCCAAGAGCAGCTGTAATTATGGAAGTCAAATGCAAAGAGCAAAGAAGTCAATAGAAAGATTCTAAGGTTTACTCCAGCCTTTGTTGCACTTTCTGCCAATTTTATCTGGAAGTTTACAAAGACCTAACAGAAAAAGTCTAATCTTCAAAGATTTTTATTGTTTATTGTGGACTAAGGACAAGCTACTGAATACTAGAAACTTCCCAGTAAAGCTGTATCAAAATATAAAAAATGCAAAAATAAAAGTCTATGCAGTTTCATTCACATAGAAAGAAAATGTCATGGGGAAAAGCTGGCTTTTAGAGCTCACCAATGTGCCAGCCCTCTGTAAATTGCACTACACTTATCCTCAGTGAATTTGGGATATATCCAATGCACTCTCAGCCTCATAGCATTTAAAATCTCTTGTCTGTAGACTTTGATGGACTCCTGTAACCTTCTGCTACTCTGGGAAAATGTACTAGATTGAAAAGGATAAAAATTGATTTCGTTATTACACCAAAAGATTCAGCAGTAATTCCCAATTTACTTACTAGGGACAATCTAAATTCTAGTTCTAACCTTTCCACACTACTTCTATGCCCTCTCAGTGCCACCACACTCAGCAGATATTTTCATTCAGCTCTTAGGCACCAAACATCAATTCCAAGACTTTCAGCACAGACCTATCGGTACTTCACTCATGTTATTCAGAGTTCTGTCCTTATTCTATTTCCCTCTGAATTAAAACTGCAATTCAGAAAGGTCAAGTTCTCAGATGTAAATAAAATATTGTTCCTATGACACATTCATATAAGTCCAAGAGGAGTCATCAATCACTGCTGGTTGATTCAGTACAGTTACTGCAATTTTAGGTCCTTATGAAAGAATTCATTTTGTATTCCCAGTCTAGGCAAAGGTCATCATATCTAACTTTTCCAATACCAAAATTAGGCATTTAGTCTGAAGTAGTCAGCTATGCACCTGCTGTAGTTGAAAGGAGACAGATATGAAATATCAAGAAATAAATAAAATGTAACTAAAAAAGGCACCAGTTCTGTAATGGGATGAATTGCTCTCCCTGGGATCTTGTCTCTCCTTGCTGACCATTGAAGCCTGTTTTGACAGATAACTTAGTGAAGAAAAATTATTTCTAGGAAAGAACAGTTCAGTGGGATGGGTCAAGAGTTTAATTGCTTGATTACATGGTACAGACAATCTTGAAAGCTTTCTTACCATTCTAGTAATTTCAATGTAATTGTTATTGCTACTAATTATTATTATTATTATTATTATTATTATTATTATTATTATTATTATTGCTATTTTATCTTGGTACATTTTGAGTTGGAAGGAACATGTAAAGTATTTTAGTCTATCCCCTCTTCAATGAGCAGAGACATCTTCAGCTAGACGTGGTTTCTCAGAGCTCCATCCAACCCGACCTTGAATGTTCACAGAGATGGGCCCATTTTCAAACCCATTTTCTGTCTTCTTGATGTTATGATGAGTGGGGATTAGGTGATGTTTCTCAAATCCATGAGTTCTTGGTGCCTGGAATACACTGAATACTCTGCAGTGCTCCACAGCTTCCACTACTGCTTCTTTGTATGGCACGTAATTATCTTGTCATGCATTATCCCAAGGCTCTGAAATCTTTGTGACAAAAGGCATCTCTATTCCAGATAGAGGCTCAAGGAAACAATGTTCAAAATTACCATGGCTGACTCTAGGGATAAAACATCTTCCAGTGCTATGTGGAGGTCTCTGTGTGGAGCAGAATCACTGAATCAGAATGCTCCTGTTTCAAGAGGCAAATTTTGTGTCCAACACTAACACATCGTTATTCAGTTCTGCATGAGGCTTCCACTCTTCACACAGAAAAGAAACCACAAAATCCATAATAAAATCCATAAGGCTGAATTATAAACTCTAATATAATAAAGATATGCCAAGAGCTCCTGGAAAAGGGATGGAAATACACACCCAATCTTGAATATATTTCTCCTTTCAATGTCCAATTTGATGACTAATACCAAAACAGGATTTGTTTCTTGAGCTGTATAGAAATAATAAGGAAATTCATAGAATCATGGAACTATTTCCGTTGAAAAAGACCCCTAAGATAATTTAGTCCAAGCATTAACCCAGCACAGCCAAGGCCATCACCAAACCATGTCCCCAAGTGCCACATCCACATAGCTTTTGAACACTTCCTGGGGTGGTGATTCCATCACTTTCCTGGGCAGCTTGTTCCAATTCCTGACAAACCTTTCAATGAAAAAATTCTTAATATTCAATCTATGTCCCTCCTTGTGCAACTTGAGGCCATTTCCTCTCTTCCTATTTCTTGTTCCCTGGGAGCAGAGCCCGACCCCCCTGGCTGTCCCCTCCTGTCAGGGAGTTGTGCAGAGCCACAAGGTCCCCCCTGAGCCTCCTTTTCTCCAGGCTGAGCCCCTTTCCCAGCTCCCTCAGCTGCTCCTCATCATCCTTGTGCTCCAGTCCTTTCACCACTTTCATTGCTCTTCTCTGGACATTCATGTGTCCAAATAATGCATAAATTAAAAATATGTAAATAAAGGAAAAATGCTCTATTGTCTTCAGTGGACCTAAGGAACACTTTATTCAATCAAGACACCTCCCTGGTAAGGTTGTCATTTCTCATCCTTCAGCATTTCACAGTAGATCTTCTTATTCTTACTTAAATTTTTCCTTGAATTGATGCATTCTTTCCTTTCCTTTTACATTTCTTCTTTTCTTTCCTTTAACTACTAAAATTTAACCTAAATTTCCCTGCCAAAACTTCAGTCCATTACATCTTGGTCTGCCCTAAGTGACTAATGAGAATAATTATCAAACTATTTTTCAATGTGAATTATCTACTCAGGCTAAAATAAACCCACCAATCTCATTTTCAGTGAAAATCCCAAGCCTGGCCAACAATTGCAATCCCTGAAGTAAAATAACAGGGTTTATTTACTAAGGTCTTCAGTCTATTCACTGGCTTTTATTGGCATTGAAATAACATTTGGGCAAGATTATATGGCATATCTCCTTTTTTTTTTTTTTCCTAAATATGGCTGTTTAAAAGCCCATAATTAAAAAGCCTCTGTTAATACTCTGATATTGCTACCAGGATCGAAAAGAGATTAGTGCCAGCATTCTGGGCTACTGAAGTATGTGCATGGTATTGAACACACAATCACTGGAAAGCTCATTCCCAGAGAAAAAAAAAGTAAAAAGAAGAATAGAAATAGGATTCTTTCCAAGATGCTCCAAGCATCAGCCAAAGGACTGGATCTTTGTGCTGCCTTGGCACAGAGAATCTCTCAGCTGGTGTAAAAGTGGTGTACCTGACTGTTATGTCAGCCTTTCCCTTAATGTAGCTTAAAAATCAGCTGCTCTAATGCTTATCTGGGATATAATTCCTGGAACCATGGGCAGCCTTTTACAGCACAGCACTTCCCCACTGCTCTGGGTTACTCTTTGCAAGGACTGACAAAGCCCTAAACACAATGTGTTCTGTTAGGATATAAATTCTACTGTGATGGAGAATAAATACATATGATTTAAAAAAACTGCATGCAATATTGTTGTATGGCCATACATATCCTCCACAGTAGATCAAATGTTCCTGGAGAGGAGAGAGCAACAGACCCAAATACCACTGGGGATGAAAAATAGGAAAGAAAACCAGCTGGGTGTACAAATGGCAGAATGATTCCCTTACAGCACCTGCCTTGCTTCCTTTGGCCCATGCACTTTAAACTTGCATGACAAGGGGTGAACAGGTAAAACAGGCTGGAGTCCAATTCATCATCCAGCTCCAGAAGGGTCTGGATTCAAGGTGGGGTTGCCGAGGAGCAAGGAGGGTCCTTCTTGCCAGTGCCACAGGAATTCCATTTCCTTTTGTCATTAGCTGAGCGTGCTGCAGCACAGAGCATCATTCCTTTGTTGTGTCTGACCATGTCCTTGCACCATCTCCACCTTGAAAGGTTCCAGAGCTCACCTGGAACCTTGGGAGTACAAATAACTCTGGCAAATGCCACAAAGAATCTGTGGCTGCCCCTGGATCCCTGGAAGTGTCCAAGGCCAGGTTGGATGGGGCTTGGAGCAACCTGGGATAGTGGAAGATGTTCCTGCACATGGCAGGGGGTGGAACTGGATGAGCTTTTAGGTCTTTTCCAACCCAAATCTTTCTATGATTCTATGATTCTATGACTATGTTTTCTCCAACGTGTGAATTTTTGTAACCCTTTTTTTTTTTTTTTTTTAGCAAGTAAACTGAAATAAAAATATCAATTCTGAGTAATTTAAAACCCATAATTTGACTGATCTTTATTATGGAGTGTCTTGTCTGACTTTCTCTTAATTTTACACCAAAAAAAATGTTCAAATCCTACACCTTAATATTATCATAATAAATTTGACATTTTAATAAGGTTTTTTAAAAATCAAACCTTGTTCTGGTGAAGCAGACATCATTTCAAAACTGTAAAATTAAAGGAGAGCTAAAGCATGTATCTTTCACAGCGATGCTGCCAGTTCTGCTGCTGCATTTACAAAAGGCATTATTACAGACATGGGAAAGCTTTGAGCATGTCAGGAGAGTTCACAGAGATTTTGTAATGTTCAGAACCTGGATAACCACAAGTTTAAACATATGTAGTGTCCAAACTGAAATACTTGTTAAAAGAACAGAAAAATGCACAGAAGAAGAGAAGCATCTCTCAACAAGAGTTTTCATTTATACAGTGACTCTGAATTCACTGGATTGTTTGATGCAGAAGGACATCTTCAGTGGCAGCAGAAAACTGCTTTTCCATGGATTAAAAAAGGCACCAAATATAATGTAAAAGTAACAGGCATGCTTTAATTTCAGTTCCAAGATAAAAATAAAAGCAATTAATGCAAGTTTTTGTCACCTCAATGTAAATGAGAAATACCCTCGAGAGCTCGACAGAATTATTCCAGATTTTCACTGATATAAATCAAACCAGAATTTCACTCATCTTACTTCAACAGAATTAAAATGCAACTTCAAATTACTTAGTTGCTCAGACATATTTATCAACACTGAGTGTCATCTCATCTACAGGGCTCAGTAACAAAAGGTTTGTATCAAGTTCAGAACTTCCCTCCATGAAGGGCTGTTCCTACCATTAAAAAAAAAGGCCAGATCCTGCCCTATTTGCAGCGTGAATAAACGAGTCAGATAAAAATCAGGGATAAGGAAATATTGTCCCCTTTTTTAAAGATCATGGAATGAAGCACACAGCAATTAAATGTTGCAGCCAAGGTCACATTGTGATTTGTAATCCATAGCATGCTGAGGTTTTGAACCCCTGTTTCAAGCTTCACGTCCAAATAAATTATTATTATTATTATTATTATTATTGTGACATAAAACACTTGTGTTGTAGATTTTTTTGTGGTTAGCATACGATGTGGAAAATGCAATTTAAAAAATTATATAGCTCAAAAATCTTCTGCTTCCGTAAGGTATCCTGTTGTTTGTTTTGCTTTTTTTTATTCAGAGTGACCATGTTTTATTTTTCTTTCTTTCTTCTTCCTTTTGGGGGAGAGCTTTTTTGTTTAGCTATCAAATTGCAATCTTACATAAGTCCAAATAAAATAAAATAAAATAAAATAAAATAAAATGGCTACCTAAATACCATTACCTGGAATTTTGAAACATTAAGACTTCAAAAGGGTTAATTAATTACATTAGCTGTGTCATTATCCTGACAACATTCTGCCTTAGGGCATATAGATCTATTCAGCTGCTGAGTTTGAAAGAGCTGTGTCCTTCTCTCACAGAAGAAAATTCATCAGACATTAAAAACATAGTCATTAGCAGAACATATTGTTTTCTCTCCACCAGATTGAGGAACATCAGATGGAATAATCAAAACAAATATTAAATAAATATTTCTTTTTTTAAAGAAAACATGGAATGCAGAATTCATCACAAGTCAGAATAGATTTTTTCCTAAGTTGAAACTGCTTCATATTTACTGATTGTAGAGAACCAGACTAGCCACAGTCTCACATATTTGTCAAAAATGGGTGTAAAATGTTGCTGTATTAGCATGAAAAGATGATGCTATCACTTTTAACAGGTGTAAATAACTGTACACAGCACAATCTGTATAAATATAGAAAAATTGGTAAAATAAGGAAAGGACAACAAAGATGCTTAAAGGTATGAAATGAGTTCCATGTAAAGGGAGATAAACTGAAATAAATATCTTCAGCCTGGAGAGACTAATTGTTTCAGGATGGGACAGAAGTCTATGAAATCATGACAATCATGGAGGAGGCAAAGAAAGAACAATTATTTGCTATTCCTTGTAATACAAAATCTAGTAGATATCAAATAAAGTTATCTGAAGGTGGGCTCAAAATGATTAAAGGAAAGTACTTTTTCACACAGCACAAAATTAAACTATGAAACTCATTGCCACGGGATGTTGGGATGTTGTGAATGTCATAAGTTTTCACGGGTTCGAAAAGCAATTAGATACAAACATGGAAGGAAAACCCTTCATAGACTATGAGAGACAAAGGAATAACCCCCAGGTCAGGAAATTGCATAGCCACAGATTGCAGAATGCTGGAAAGCTCAAATGTGGGAAGATCAATGCATATTTTTCTTTTTATGCTCCTTCCTAACAAGCAGTCGGAACTGGCCATTTACTGGAGACCAAAAAGCTGTCTCTACAGTCTGTGGTCTTACTGAATGCATCTTCTTTTACAAACCAGTTGAGAATTAGTCTAAAAATATTAGCCCTAGAGTCAGAAGAAATTATTTTTAATTACAAGCATGTCCTATGGTTTCATGTGGTGCTGCAGTTCTAGCACAGACCCCTGTGGATTCTTCCTTTTTGCAGCACTATATGGGGCCACATGATGAGGAACACATCACATGCTCATGATAATTTGGGAAGATCTTTCCTATCAGAACTTCAAACTGCAGCCACCAGTGCTAGTTTTGTTGGGAAGTCTTTCATCTCTGTGATATCACAGAATCCTAGGTAAGGTCAGGCTGGAAAGGACCAAGGGACTCATCTGGTGCCACCTCCCTGCTCCAGCAGGGTCATCCCAGAGCTCAGGGCACAGGGTTGTGTCCAGATCATTCTGGAATATCTCCAGTGAGGAGACTCCAGACCCTCCCTGCACAATCAGTTCAGTGCTCGGTCACTGCTCATAAAGAAGTTCTGCCTCCTGTCCAGGTGGAACTTGCTGGGATCAGTTCCTGCCCGTTCCTCTGGTGCCATTGCTGGGCCCCTGGAGCAGAGCCTGGGCCCTGCTCTGACCCTCCCTGCACACAGGGACACCCAGGGATGAGGTTCCCTCTCAGGATCTCCTCTCCAGGCTGAACAGCCCCAGCTCCCTCAGCCTTTCCTGGGCAGGGAGATGCTCCAGTCCCTCCATCATCTTTGCCACCCAGCACTGGACACACTCCAGGAGCTCCATGTCTCTCTTGTCCTGAGGAGCACAGAACTGGACACAGCACTCCAGATGTGCCTCCCAGGGCTGAGCAGAGGGGCAAGGATCACCTTCTTTGATCTGCTGGCAATGTTCTTCCTGATATAACCCAGAAAAACCAAAATGAATGTTGTATATCCACTGTGAAGTGAACCATCACTATGCATTTCTTATAAATCCTTCTTAAACAAAGAAACCAAACAAAACCCCAACAAAACAAACCAAAAAAGCACACCTCCCCCCCCAAACAAACAAATAATAATAATTTTAAAACCCTAACAAAAAAAAAGGGCTGTTTATGAGATGTCAGGGATCTTAAACAGATCCATGGTTTAAAAAATAATTAAAATTACCTTTTTTTTGGTTTGAACCAAACAAAAACGGCCCAGTTATAAGCACCCTAATGCCATTGATGACTTCTTGAACTCTCACAGGAAATAAATCACTCAATAATATATAAATCAATCAAATCTAAGTAACATTTATGATATTGGCAAAAGACACTGTCTTGTCAGCAGGCCATTCCCTGACAAAGTTCACAGCCCTGTAAACTGCCACAAAAAGTGCTCCAATTTTTTATAAGAGTACCAAACCAGATGCATTTTCCCAAATACTATGCAGAGTCAACTTTAAATGTGGGAATGGTTCCCTTTGAATTGGCAGAAATTATACTATAAAAGCTGAACATATGTAGCAGATATTTTGATTTTCCTTTTTGCTATTGTTTAGAGATCTAAATATAAACTCTGATATTCCAGTGGTGTAAACTCTATGATTATAAAGAAATCTAGAAGTCACAAGATCTGGAAATCTAGAAACCATAATATTTCTATAGGAAGAAGAGTTTGAAGAGAAAAAGGTTAAACTCGACAACAAATCTATTTTACAAATCTATTAAAAAGGAAAAATAAATGATTGGTCTCATAAACAGTGAATTTTGGATTGGTAGTTGATAAAAAAGGAATTGAGAGGGACTCACCACCAGCACATGGGAACTGATGTATAGCAAATAAGCATTAAGGTTGATTAAACATGTCTGTAGACTTGCAGAATAAAATATACCAAGAATTTATATACCTCGGATCTCATACAATCTCCACATGATCTCAGACATGAGATTAGAAAAATGTGTGTTTTCTACTTTTGTTGTCTCCTGATTCATGTTAAAAAATCTTTTTCTGAAAAGCATTTTCTTTTTAATTTATCATTGAAAATCAAAGCTATGACATGAACGAAAACCTCTGAATCCACCTTAAACTGTCAGTGAGGGAATTTGCTGCTTCAGCCCATCCCTTCATACTTGAATTATGCAGCCTGAGTTGATTTACAAAGGTCTTTTGGTCACTGACAAGCGCTGGAGGCTCAGTTCAGGTGTCTCATGGATACACCAAGTGTAATTTGAGAAGCCAAAGGTATCCTGAACATCTGCAGGGGCCAGCTAGATCTAACTCTGCACTTTTGGGGGATGTTACCACCTCTGGATCATTGCTTGAGAGTCCCTGCATATCAAATGGCACTGTAATCTGAACCGAGTGCTTGGAGAGATTTACAGACAAATGCCTAATTCTCCTTGATAGTCTAAAAGATATCAGAAGCCCAGATGGCCTGATATTTATTTATTTATTTATCTTTGATTCTTTTTGTGGTTTTAATGCAGTGCTGATACATCCTCTGTGAAATTTTCACCACTTAAGTAGAACACACCTGACAGAGCTCAAGAAGCATTTGGACAATGCTCTCAGTGGGATTCTTGGTGTGCCCTGTGCAAGGTCAGGAGTTGGGCTCTGTGATGCCTGTGGGTCCATTCCAGCTCAGGATATTCTGTGATTCTATGTGATTCAAGGTCTCTAGAAGGATATCTTCAACATTGTCTCCCTGTCAAACTTCACCTTCCCAAAATGGAAGTGCAGCATATTCCATCCCACTGGACAGATCTGTCCAGCTAATTTCATGGATGTCTTCACCTACTGCTCCCTGAAAGGAGGTTAGAACCCTGTGGGGATCAGTCTCTTCTCTCAGGTAGCAAGTGATAGGACAAGAGGAAAATGCCTCAATTTGCACCAGGAGAGGTTTAGATTTGCTATTAAGAGAAATTCCTTCACTGAAGGGACAGTCAGGCTTTGGAAAAGTACGTCCAGGAAAGTGGTGGAGTCACCACCCCTGGAAGGATTCACAAGATGTGTAGATGTGGAGCATCTTCATAGGTGAAAAATCACTTTCTATGCAAAAAACTAACCCATAACACATAAGTATTTTCATTCTCATGTTTTTAAGGACATCCAAATAGTTGTATAGTATATTTACCAGACCTCATAGAATCCTGGAATCTCAGATTGATTTGAGTTGGAAGAGACTTTGAAGATTCCAACACATTTCCATGGGCAGGGATACCTTCCACTGGACCGGGTTGTTCCATGCCCTTTCCAGTCTGACCTGTGTGGAACTCCACAAAGGATGAATTGCATTTAGAATCTGTGGCCTTGAAGGCTTACAGATCTGACAACACAAAATTACTGTGTATTTATATAGTAAATAATGTGTGAATTTGACTGCCATGTGTGGAAAATCAATGACTTGCTCTACTTCATTGTACTTTGTGGGAAGTGAGAAGATACACATTACTGTGATTCTCTTTTCTTTCCTCCTCTTACTGCTTTTCTTCCAGTAATATATTGAGGAAAAAAATGAAATATTAAGTAGAAATATTCTAGAATGGCTTTCTGTTTCACCAGGGGATGA
The DNA here is from genome assembly GCF_052056855.1 of Sturnus vulgaris. NCBI lineage: Eukaryota > Metazoa > Chordata > Aves > Passeriformes > Sturnidae > Sturnus > Sturnus vulgaris. The sequence continues at coordinate 111,113,476 of NC_142245.1, read as the reverse complement.
CAGATGAAGTGGAGAAGATACCTGTTGGATTTACAGAGCTGATCCATCAGCCCAGCTTGACCCACAGCTGTCATCTCCCTAACAATTAATATTTACCACTTGGGAATGCCTTCAGCCAGGGAGGGCTGAGAGGAGAGAGGAGGTAAGGCAGGGAAAAACCTAAAAGGGAGGTTTTGTGAGGAATTGCAGGGAACACAGTACATCATGAGGTAATTACAGCTCTGCCTGTCCAAGTGTTACTCTGCAATGGTGAATTATAGGCATGAGGCTGCAGCGCTTCACTTTCTTACTTGTAACTAAATCAGAATCCTTTTAAGTTTTAATTAATCTGCTTAGCTTTAGTTGTGAGGGAGCAGGGGAGTGGGGAAGGAAGGCGGATTAACCCTTCAATTGACAAGGACTTTCACCAGTGTCTCCTCTTGGGCTATTTTTCCCTTAAGCACCTGAGGGAGACAGCATTATCAGTCTGACGTGGGGGCCCATTAGGCTGTGATTTTTAAATTTTTTTTTAATTTGCTAGTGTCTGGTTAGTTCTCTATATTTCATTATCAAAAACCAATTAATTTTCTGTAAAAGCATCAAATTAATTACAAAATACTATGGAAATATAAAGAATGGAGGAATTTCCCTCTTCTCTCCTCCTACCCTTGCCTCATTATGGGAAATATGTTGGGCCCCTTGGCAGCAAAGCCCTATTAAAGAGCTGCAGACTGTCTAACTCCTCATTTAAAATTCTGTTGGCGGTGTCAGGAGGCCTGTGTGATGGGGGTAAGTCCATTTCCACCCACAGAGATCATTTTCCAATTCCCCAGCACAGAAAAATACAGTCACAGACTCATTAGAAGTGGGGCTGGAAGAGACCTCAGGAGGAAACCCAGTCCATGTCCTTTACCTGTACACCAAAGCTTCCAGGCATGGACACACTGCAGCCTTTCCAGGTGCTCTGTTTTTGCAATGATCCATTTCATTAGAGAGATGTCTCTACTGAAGTTTTTGTTCAGAATTTTTCCCCCCATATTCATTGAATATAGAGAATACTTTTATTTTTCTTATCTCTAATTTCTAGGTGTTTGAATACAGCCATTATGTCTTCATTAGTCTTTTCTTCAGACAATTTTGCCCCTCTTCTTTCTGCCTTTTCTTTGTAGGTAACATTCACTCTTCTCTTAGTCGTTAAAGTGACAACGGGAGGAATGGAACTCATCTACAGCTTGGCTGCCCCTAAATACAGACCAATGATCAGTGCTTAATCAGTGTTCAGTGCATTGGGATATTCTTACCTGTGTTCCAGATGCCAGCTGTCCTTGGGTCCCGTTTCATGGCCATTATCCTCATCTAAAATGGCAGTAGATGCCAATGTTCAGACAAGAGCCTTGTGCCCCTCAAGATTTCACAATACTCAGTAGAAATCCCACCAGTGCAATATTTTGAGTCCAGAAGCAGAGATTCAGTTGTCCAAACTGAAGAGTTTGCTCAAGAGTAAGCTGAACCATTTTCTGGTCACCTTTGGTTTAAATTTTAATGAGATCTCTGTGGCTATAATGAAAGCTTAGACAGCTGAAACTTATATTGGAGACTACAAAGAAACAGAGAGTTCTGTGTGTCCACAGCAGGGGCTGGAATTAGATAAGCTCTTAGGTCCCTTCCATCCCAATCCATTCTATGATTTTATGATTCTGTGGATCAGTGTCTAGTTCTGACTCCTAACATAATTCAGGTAGCAGTACATATGTAGTATTGATGTAGTAGGTCACAGACACTGAGACGTGAGGAAAAGAACACCACGTTTGAGAGTTTTTCACAAAATGGAGATTCCTGAGCCTGTAATTCTGAAAATTTCAGAGCCTTTGTGTTTGCAATTCTGCTTGAAGAAGATTGACATTGAATGCCTCTGAGTTTTCTTTGAGGATCTTTACTAAGGATGAATGGATAGAATTGTCTTCACAGGAATTGTTAAATGTAATCTCCCCGTTATATCCTCTCAATGCTGTATCTGGAGCAGAGATGAATCCAGGTCATGCCAGAGTAGATGCATCTCCTTTTCTGATTTGGATCTATCTCATATAACTTTGGTTGTATCCTAGGGTAATATAGACATCTGGATTTAGATCCAGATGTGCTTTGCAGGATTTTATCCCTTCTGACAAGAAGTATTCAAGAACAAGGCAATCCCTGTGCTTAGGTGGATGGTGGAACTGAGATATCTGGGAGGGGTGAAATATGTGTTTGCTAAAAAAAAAAAAAAAATCATATTTGCTATTTTGATTATTCCTAAATGCTATAATAGTGATCACCATAACTAGTACAAAAAGTTCACTGTATTTTGGTTAAACTTGCATTTATATTGACCAAATTACATTGGTCTCTTTCCTAAACTCTTTTGGTTTGGGTCTTTTATGTAGCAAAGGTATAAAGTGCTGAATGAAAAATGCTCATTGCCAAATAGAAAACCGAAAAAACACATTGCTCTGACCCCAAAACCCATTATCTCAAGGCAATCTCAACTTTCCAGTGATGTAGCAGCCCTGTCTCATTTTATTCTTGCTCTGAATGCTCCTTGTAGGCCACAGCTTAAGCAACAGGAGTATGTGGAGTATGTGGAGCCCTAAAGCAAAGCCAGCTCCATTTGGCAGCCAATATATTCTCCTTAAGGCTGTCAGAGCACAAGTAGCTCAAACACTCAGAGGACTGCAGGAAAAACTGAATGCTGCCTCTCTAGGACTTGGGTTTTTCTGGCAGCACACGGAAGGTGAAGACTAAAAAGCCCTGGAGATCTGAATTTCCTGATCCTACTTCCACTCGAATGGTGAGGATTACCAGAAAGGTCACTCCTATGAGTGGTATTTATCCACTGTGTCTTTCCCCAGGATAGCAATAATAATGGGCAGTCAAGACTTGCAGGCAAAACAAAACAGGGAATCCTGGCCATTTTCTGGCCTTTGCCAAACTGCTGTATTCCTGTTGAGGAGGGATGAGGATGTAATTATGGGATAATGGAATGATGCTGTCACTGGTCCTAGTCTGGTCCATAACCCACTCACTTGACCACTGCCCCTACAGAATCTTATGTTAAAGCATAACATAAGAGCTAAGGGAATCCTCACTGGTGTTGAAGGTACATGGTAAATGTGGAGAAAAGTATGATAATGTCTGCTAAACACAGGAAAACATAACTTTGGTGGAAGAAGGCAAGCAAAGAGAAGGTGAAAGTTGCAACATGACTGTTGAGTAGTCAAAATAATTTACTACCACAGAGAAGAGTTTTACATCTGTTGTCTCTCTGTTCTGGTGAACTGTGAAGTTTCCTTTAAACGACACCATTTTGTGCAGAGGCTGTGTATAAAGCCAAGTGCACTTTAGTGACACACTTGTTCAATGGCAAAAAACTCATCTCACCTTTATTGAAAGAACATTAAATTGACAATAATGTCTAAATTAGCTATATCTTCTAATTAATAGTCAGCAGGCAGAAACAGATGCTTCTAGAGCTCAGATTCTCTGAGATATTTTAGATGTTTGCCAGGAGAAAGGTGAGTTAAATATCTGAAGCATTTTTCAGAACTGCTGATCCTAAAAGGAACTCAGGGTGTGTAACTCAGATCTGGATGTTAGTCCATCAGACAGACAAAGTTATAGGAGACCAATCCATAAAAAGTCTAAAAAGTCCAGTCTAAAAATACAATTATATTTATTCCAGTGCTACCTGAATTCACCTGTGTAGCAGGTACAGAAATTAAAGGATAATAATATACATTTAATCCCATTAAAAAAATGCTTGAGAAATTATCAGCCAATGAGATATAAATAACTGGAAGTAGAATTATCAATAAATACAATAAATGCAAACTCTACTCACTTATGACCTAGGGAAGTCTTGAAAATAAGACTCAATCTTCAGTTTCTGCAGCTTCACTCACTCCATTGAGCTGGATAGATTTATACTAGCCAAAGATTAGGATCAAAATATAAGCCTAACATCTCTAAATGCTTTAATTATTTATCCAAGGCTGTTTTGACTTGCCCTCTGCAGTTGGCTGTGAGTCAGAAGAAGCTCTAAGTAGTATATTAGCAATTATTAGCTAGCTTAAGCTTTCACTGCATATTAGGAATCAAATCAGACCTTTTTATTCTTTTAATTATTATTTTTTAAAGAATGGAACAAAATGTCTAATTTAGTCGTGTAAAATAAAAGGCTAAAATAGTGCTTTGGGTAAAAATGTCCCATTTAAATGCCTGCCAGAATTTGTAGAGAAAAAAAGTAAAAGAAAAAGCATGGAGAAGCATTTTCCAGCTTCAAAGAACTGCATAAACATTGGCTGATGGTTCTTTCACCATTCTTTGCTCATATTTGATGATGGAAAGTTATATTCTCCAGGGTGCAGTGTCAAAAGCAGATTCATCAAGACATCAACTGAACTTTTACCTTACATTTTCTTTGAATTACAGAATGGTTTGGGTTGGAAGAGACCTTAGACATAATTTAATTCCAACCCTTCTGCCATTGGAGGTCTCCTGATCTGCTGAGAAAATTACTGCAGTGAAAAAATTTAGTTTATGATCTGCAAACATGAATGAACTTCAACAATGTCAAACACTGAAATGTTCACCACTAACCATGTCCCAAGTGCAACACCCTCATGTCTTTTAAATTCCTACAGGAATGGTGACTCCACTACCTCCATGAGTACCCTGTGCCAGAGTTTGACAACCCTTTGAGTGAAGAAATTTTCCCTAATATCCAATCTAAACCTCCCCTGATGCAACTTGAGGCCATTTCCTCTTATTCTGTCATTTATTCCCTGGGACAAGTGTTACAGAAACCCTGTCTATGTTGACTGAGGCGATTCAATTGATCTTTGGAACTTGTGTTAAATGCTCAACTCCAAAATGCAATGGAAGAGATCAGTGTGTTCAGAAACAATGGTTCAGACACAAAAGTGACTTTAAGTGAGTCTATTCTATGGGACATTCTTCAGTGAGTTTTGGAAAAGCTATATGTGGAACTTAGAAAGGAAAAAAGCTCTGCCTCAAACAGATCTCTCTAAAGAGATGACTTGTATCCCTGAGATTGGTTTCTTTGGGTATCTGTACACAGATAGGTCATTAGCATCTCAGATCAGCTTGACCTGTATTTTCCATGGGCATATTTTCAAGAAAAAAAGATTTTTCTTAATTAAGCAGACTGATGCACAGCCAAGAAAAGCAACATATTTGGCATTTTAGAAAGCAAGATGCATTGATGTTTGGAGATTTACAAATAGCATTGATAAGATACAATAGGATGACTAACAACAGGAAACTAAAACAGGAACATTTTCATCTTGATGTGACCTACCAGGGCATAATAATATTGCAGAAATAAATGTTGGTATCTTGATGTTTCCAACAGCTGAGTTCGGAATGAGACCAGCAAAGGCTAGGAAACAACACAGAAATAATGGACTAGATTATCATTGTAGGTCCATTCCAATTAGACTGCTCTGCTCTATTCTATTCTATTCTATTCTATTCTATTCTATTCTATTCTATTCTATTCTGTTCTGTTCTGTTCTGTTCTATTCCATTCCATTCCATTCCATTCCATTCCATTCCATTCCATTCCATTCCATTCCATTTCATTTTTATAGAAAATGAGCAAACCTTTTAGCCACTGGATCTTTATTTTCATACATGAATGTGGCCTATAACACAGACTATTACACAGTTTCTGTCTCCCATTTTCTGCAATTTATCTCAGGGGTGTTCTGGTACCCTTCTGTGGAAAACAGATCATGGAATCCTTAAACTGAAATCAGTAGGACAATTTAATAAGCACAAATGTAAAAAGATGAACTTTTTCTTCTGATCCATCTTTCACAAAAGATGAAATTAAGCTTGAACCAAGAAGAAAAAGGAAGCAGCTTCTCTTGGCACCAGTACTTATGATCTGGGATGGCCCCAAAAGTCCTTTCTTTGTTTTGAACCACTCTGACAAATGGTGCAAGTAAAAGAACAGGAAAAGACAGAGCACTTGGCAAAAGGCTGTAAAATGGCAGAATCACTGAAAGTGTGTTATAAAGCATGCAAGAAGGAAAAACTCCCCCAAGCAGGACATGTCAGTTGCATGGGCATGGCTGGGGAAAACAGTTGCTTAAAGACTGTGACTTATGAACGTCTGCAATGGAAGCAGAAGTGCCATAGGGGGGTAGAGCAGATGAGAAATGGATTAAGCCTGAATGTGGAGGAGAAAACTGGAAAAGTCAGGCAAAGTTTCTGAGGTGGAAGACGACGTGCCCTAGGAAGACATGGAAAGTTGGGATGAAAAGAAATTCTCCCTACAGGCACAGACCTTGTCTATTGCATTCTACAGTATTTCAGGAATTAGGTTAGAGGACAATGATTTTGCACTTTGCAAAAAATGTTTGCTTTTTTTCCATGAGAAAACACTACACGTATAACTTCATCTATATTTATACCTAGAGTTCCTAGCAAACTGATGCTTATACCACTTTATACCTATATGTGTATATATGGAAATAAATTATTGCATTGTGCTTTTGTATTTTACTGTTAATTTTCTTCAAAGGGATTGAAATGTTTATGAAAGAAAGAAGCTTATTAGGACATGAAGAAGAGTCTGCTGCTGTTAGTTAAATTATGGTTTGGGACACAGTTATTATAGTCTTTGGCTTTCTTCTTAAGTGATTTTTTACTGCAGGTTGGAAATTGGTTATATATATACATTAAAAAGACAATTCCATTATCATAAAAAATTAAGACTTTTTTCAAACTGTCAATTTCATTTATTTTTTCCCCCCTAATCTCAGAATGGAATATTTCCATCCTCTTATTTGAGATTACTTTCTAGAAAGCAAGCAATGTTTTGGGGAAGGATATTAAGTTTAGGGAAGACAAAATAAAAGAATTTTTCTGTGATAGCTTTTTTTTGATGCCCTCATAACATTGTTTTTTACAGTTTCACTTAATAGAAAAACCATTTTGGAAGAACTGAAAGAACTAACTATGTAAAGCAAAATATCCAGTTCTTGCCCAGGGCTGCTTATGACGTCAGTACCCTAATAAATCATGATAAAAACAATGTTTCATATTCATAGACTTGATATGGCCTGAATTTATGAAAATAAGTAAAATAGAAGGGTACAAATGATAGTTGTCATCCGTTTGCATATACGGGTACCCAGGAGGAATATAGCGATGCTGTCAGAGCACCCAGGGATCAGGGTTGGAATTCACATGGAAGTTGATTCTCACTAAACACTTGAAGATCAACAGGAGGGGCTTCTATGGAAAGGAAGATCAGGAAAAATGTAGGTTTGGTGCTGAATGGGGCAGAGGATCTGGTGACAGATGACACAGGAAAAGTAGAGAAACAAATGCCACAAATTTTCCTTGATTTTTTCCTGGCAAGATTTGCCTTCAGCAGTCTCAGAAACCAAAAGGAAAATCTGGAACAAGGAAGAATGACCATCAGTGGATGAGGACCAGCATAGGGAACTTGTATCCAAGTGGATATATTCAAGCCCAGAAGTCCTGGTGAGATACCCCAGGATATTGAGTGGCCATTCTTAACTGCCTTTGAAAGGTCATGGCCACTGACAGAGATCCCTGAGGACTGGAAATGAGCAAATCTCACTTTTATCTTCCAGAAAGGGCCTGAATGAGGATCCAGGAAAGTACAGATTGATCAGCCTGCAAGGATGATGGAACAACTCATCCTGGAAACCTCTTGCAAACATATGAAGGGTGAGGAGGCAATAAGGTGTAGGGAACACAGACTTATGAAGGGAAAAACATTCCTCCTCAACTGGGTAGCTGTCTGCACTGAAATTAATAAGACAAGGAGGGAGCAGTGGGTATTGTTCATTTTAACTTTGAAAAGCTTTTCATGGTGTCTGACATCACCACCACAGGCAAGTAGATCAAGAATAAAATAGATAAGTGGACAGTGAGGTGGATTGAAAGTGAGCCAGTCTCCCAGCCTCAGGGGGGTTATGACTGGCAGCACAAAGTTCAGGAGGAGACCAGTCACAGTGCCCAAGGGGTCACTGCTGGGCCACTGCTGTTCATCATTTTCAATGGCCAAGATGATGAATACATGCAAGTCTGCAAATGGTACAAAACTGCAAGGAGTAGTTGATATGCAAATTGGTTGTGCTGCCATTCAGAGGGACTTCAACAAGCTGAAGAAATGGGCCAATGGAGGTCTCCTGGAGTTCAAGAAGGGAAAATGACAAATCCTTGGAGCAGAAAGCAATAACTCCATGTGCCAGTACAAACTGGGGAATGCTGGGAAGCAGCTTGGTGGGAAAAGACAAGGTGGTGCTGGTGACTCTATCAAACTTGTAGATGGCAATTCTTTAATTTCACATATGCCACTTTTAAACCAAAATCTAAACAGAAATTTGAATAGAAATTTGTTGTTATTCTATGTATTATGAGTCACAGAGAAACTGCTAAAATCTTTAATAGGAGCAATCCACAATGGATAGGACAGATTAGCCATCCACCCTCTAGGAACAAAAATCATCAGCATGGGTGTCCTGCAGATGACTGAAAAGTGGCTGATGCTGCATGAGTTGATTCGGCTTCTAACAGCAGTGGAGCTGTCACTTTCAACACCCACTGCTCAATTCATTCCTACTATCCTCCCAAAGCCATCTCAGTGCACTAAAATATTTTTAGAGCCTTCCATTTCCATTTCCCTGTCAGCTTCTCTCTCTGTATTCCATCGTATTAGTTTGTATCTATGCACATGATGAGACAGCTCAGAATTTTATTAGCATGACTTGGGCTGACCACAACATGCATGTGCAAGAGATGCAAAGATCCATCCTTTTTATCCTCCTGCACGTTGTCAGGGATAATGCAAACTGGAATAGTCACATTTGCCCTGGGGAAATAAACAGATAAAAGTAAGAAATACATGTATGAAATACTTTGGGAAATTATTGGATATTACTTGTATCCTGTCCCAATTCTATAACCCTCTTTTTCATATATTGAATAAACTCTTACCTCCTCAGTAATCCCATGAAAGAGGCTTTCTGCAGAGTAGATAGAAGTGTACTTGTCTGTGCATATTCACAATCTACTTAGTCATAAAAATTAAATGTTCTTTTGTGGATGTACCTATGGGTTTCCACTGATAGGGAAAAAAGTCCAGACATGTAATCTGAACACTGGGAATAGCACCTGCCTTAACCAATGGACATAGTGAACATTCCCTGAGCAAATTAAGCTGATAGGATCTGGCCCTAAAGTGTCATAGCAAGCCATAAGGATTTTTTAATATGATTTTCCTCATGTCAAAGATCAAGAACGTGGGAAAAAGGAAGAGGTGTGACTTGGAGAACGTTACATCATCCCTTTCATTGGCTGTAAGGACATGTAAGCCATAAACAAAGGGAATTGCTTTGGAAAGATTTGAAATGGAGATTGTCTTGGAACAGCTGAAGCTTTTGAAACTTGTTAGAATGTGCAAATGGATTCAGATGAGCTCTCAAAATACGTTTCATAACTAAAGATTATGGACAAAAGAATGTTTTTGATCCCTAATAACTGGCACTGGTGAAGACTCAATTTATCATTATTAACATAAGACCTTGACCACTAAATAAAGGCAATATTGGTTTCAGTAGATGAAAAATAAGCTGGAAAAGAGGAGAAATAAAAGGAGAAGAAAGAAAGAAAACATATATTGTTTATAAAAATTGAAAATGTATATCAAAATTGCCTTGTGGATTCAGAAGGGAAGGACCTGCCTTTTCCTTTGAAGAAAAGGAGTATTGTCACGTCATGGAGTTCTTCAAGTTTTCCTGTGCAGGGCCAGGAGTTGGACTTGATGATTCTTGTTGGTCCCTTCCTGCTCAGGATACTCCATGGTGCTATGATTCTAACTAGATTCCCTCCAGACAATAAATACCTGGCAGTTATAGATCAGTCTGCTTGCTTAAGAGCTGATCTTCAGTAGATTCTCAATCATTAGAAGTGAGCACTGATTACACAGTATTATTCAGAAACACCATGAGTTCCAGTGCCTATACTAGAATCTTAAATTTCCAGGAAGGACAGGAAAAATAGCAGCAAAAATAAATTTTCCAAGAGCAAACTATCCTGAAGGTTTTCCCCACAAAGAAATAAATGTTAACTGTTAGTTTATCATCTCAGATTTATTGTTGCAATCTGAAATAGCATGGGACATACAGAGAGGAGATTTTTTTTCCCCTGATTCCTGGTTCCAAACAATTCATTTTGTCTTCTGGAATGGTGCTGTTACTTCTGGTTTTTGGAGTAGCGGTGTTGTCATCCAAATTCCTTTATAAAGCCCCGAGAGATTGCTGGGTGAAAACCATTATAAACATATGAAACACTTTTCTTCTTTTGTTATTATTGTACCAATAATCTTTGCTGCCCTTTCTATTAAATTTTCAACTCATAGCACCTGCAGTACTAAGATTACAAGGAATTTTATTGCAATAATACATAATTTTTTCATACCAGTTCTTTGACATCATTCCCACAGGGGGAACTTTTTGACATCACCAGGACCAATAGGACACTTACTGTAAAAAGAAATTAATCACTCCCTATGATACCTAAGTAAATATTTAAAACCTTAAATTTATTACATATTCTTGAAAATCTCAGTTGAAACTTTTGCAAAAAACCCTGCAACATATTTCTTATTTATGGATCAATAATTTACTGAAAGCTCATTGTGGGTCATTTTTTTTACAGAGTATTGAGAAACAAGGTGCTGCTCACTAGAACTGGTAAATATTACAAAGTATCTGTGAACATGCATTTTGAATACAAATCAGAAAATTTCCATTACATATGCAATCTCCTTTTTTTCATTTCCCATTATATACTCAGCAATATTATTGAAGAAACAGAGTTTTATAAAAGCTCATACAAATGCTCATTTCCTCAGTCTACGATCCGACACGAGGAAATACTGATAAGGTTATCTGCTTCTTTTATTGGACTTATTAATTTTGCTGAATATATTCCAAGACATGATGTTTCCTTCAGAGTAGTCAATGCAAAACTCAGCATTAGAGAAGGAAAGAAAACATGCTTATTGTGCAGTGCTGTGATAGGTCATCTTTTGAACTTCAGAACTGCTGGTGTTCACAATTTCTGAGTGGCAATTATTCAGTATCTCAAAAAAGTAGCTTAATGTACACTGAGACAGCTCAAGTGTCATGGTTTCCTGCCTATGTCCCATAAAGCATTTCAACTCAATGAAGGAAAAATAAATTTCTTAGCATAAGGTCACTAGGACAATAAAAACTAACCCATATCATTTTACTGCCAGAGAAGCTGGGACCTGATTCAAGTTGTTTTATTCCTACTTGTTCAAAATATTAATAGAAGAGTTTGTTCTTTAGTGAGGTGTTCTGCCTTATACTATAAATTTATAAATATATGTTTCAAATATATTTATTTGTAGAATTAAATTTGCCTATTTATAAAAATTATATTCATAAATACAATTATGTGAAACTGCTTTTCTACATTAAAAAAAAAAAAATGTTGCAAAGATTTCAAGAAGAAACAGATCCTCTCCAGAACTCTCTGTGTAGAAATAAATGCACACAAGCTTTTAGGGTATGACAGACTTAGTGAGCAGGAACAGCTGAAATATTCAGCACATGCCATTGTCCCATCATGCCTGGCCATGTCCAAGACATCTGCCCAAGACCTGACAACATCATTTGCATCAAAAGTCTCTGTTGAAAGAAGCTTAAATTTATGCTCAATAAAGCTTAAGTTAAGTTAAATGAAAAAAGCAGAAATTGCCTCACTGATATGCCAGAACATTGATCAATCCTTTTACTGTGCAAACTTCTTGTAGCCAAACATTTCCACCTTGGGACTAATGCTCAGTTAAAGTGAATTCTTCTTTTGCAGAAAAAAAATAAATTGTGGAAGAGTGACGCATAAAGCCTTTATATTCCTGTGAAATGTCTTAGCATCTCTTATTTTGTTTCATTTTATACATAAATATATATATATTCATGTACACCTAAGTAATGTGTATAAATATTGGTTATCAGGTTCTATATTGTAGTGGTTTTGGTTCACCAAAAATCAATTATTGTGAGACCAACACATATATACATATAAATCTGTGGAGCATATCCATGTTGGGTGTCCCAGACCAGATCTTTGCAGACAGGCATCAATGTAGATTGGTCTCGTTGGAAATACCAACGGCCAAAAGAGCTTCAGGTTTAAATAATTCTCTTGCCCTTCCAGGTGGTTCATCACTCCAGGTCAAGTTCAAGATGTATTGATTAAGTAGCTTAAGGGAAGGTCACAGAGCTCCAGCCTCCCTTTCCTGGGATTTCCGGGAAAGAAGGATATTTTGTGGCCAGTTGGAATCTCATGCCAGTTGTCAGACAAGAATAAGACTACTGAAAAAACCCACCCTTATTTAAAATCAAAATTAGCTTTCCAGTGGCCAGAGATAGATGTTTTCCCTTTGTGTATAGTGTTTTAAAGTAACAAATTGGCTTTCTGATATTTGTAGCATTTTTTGTTAGGTGTCATAACTTTTTCTGATGCGGTCTTTGTATGGCAAGTTGGATCTCCTTGTTTAAACAAAAAACTTTGGTTACCTGTGCTCCCACTGAATAGTCCCCTTCAACAGAGCTTTTCTCTTTTCCTCCCTATTTAACACTTAGACTATTGTAGCCAAAATACTTTGAAATTTTCTGGTTTTGTGTTTTGCTTCTGTGATGGAGATGATCCAGTGTAACTGAGACTTCCGAGGAGCTGTGGGGTTTTCTTTTGAAACCAGAGGCTGGAAAAATGTTAAAAAAGACCTGCAGGATGCCTCTCCCCATGAACCCACTAGGAGAGAGAGCTGGAAATGATCATCTATTTTAAAAAAAGCTACAATGTTCTTTCACATGCAAATTACCAGAGAACCAACTCACATAGTTCATATCCCAATAGGAGGAAATACAGCAGAGCTGACAGATGTCATCAGTTGACTTAAATGACTGCATAAAAATTCACAACGTAAGTCTTTTATCTACAAACCCCTCATATTTAAGAAAAAAAACTCTGCCAGTGGTTATAGGCTACTACTTTGACTACTAAGCCTTTGTCACCTGCAATTCCATGGGTAAACAGTTCTAAATGATGGGAATTATGCTACAATATCAATAAATTTAATATAAAATGGTAAAGACATGGATTTTTAAAACAAAACCGGAAAACAACCAAGAATTCCTCTTGTGCATGAATGTTTCTTTATGTACAACTTGCAACATTTTTATAGGCTCTATGTCTGAAAGAACATACATATAATGATGTTTAAAGTGCAGTTGAGAGCAAAATTATTGCAGTTTTATATATATAGTGAAGCCATATAACAAAAGAGCAGTAGCTAGTGTTTGCCCTTATATGAGATGCAGTCATATAATAGAGAGCCTTAAAGCTAGGGTTTACTGTACTTTGGGAATTAATCACATAAACTATAAATTGGGTTCAACAGGCTGGCTGGGTAAATAGGCGCAGCTAATGAGGACACTATGAGATCTTATAAGAGCTCTGACTGCCCCAGGACAAAAGTGCCGAGCTGCACCTGATGGAAAACTAGAAGACATCAAAGCATAAAGGATTAGTGCTCTCACAGTGTTGAGAAATGGCCAGGGGGAGATTCACCAACTTATTACCCACATCCAAGCTAATCCTGTTATCTGCAAAATATGACTGTGTTCAGGAACTGCCACCACCTAAACTTGCAGGAGACTAATTCTGTGTTTACATGGACAAAAGTGCTGGGAATTTTCGTCTGGGCAAAGAATATGAGAGACGAGAATTTTTAAGGGTTTCCTTTGTATCGAATGCTTGAAGAGGGGAAAATATAAAATTAGTTCTTTAATGGCTATTCTTTATCCTATATAGATATCTTATAGGATAGAATCCCTTCTCTGAGAATCCAGGGCAAAAGTCACATAAAATAGGTTCTCTCTTGTTTAGTTGCACTTTCCTGAAAGAAAATCAAAATGCATTGGAAGTACCTTTGAAGATGAGAGGAATTAATAGTCCCCCCAATATCCCTGCCCAGGAAATCTTTTGTGCAGCAAATGTCTGCCTGATGTTTTTTTCAGTGCAATAAAAGAAGGTGAAAAATATCCCAAGGTCCTTCCCAGCACACCACAAAATATAATTCATTATACAGCCTAAGGAATGTGAGTTGGCTCAAAGATTTTGGAAAAGGTTTATAATTACCAATGCTAGAAATCTAATTTCTCTTTTATACCAAAGGTCCATTTGGTATAACAGCACCTATGGTAGATAACAGATCTTATTTTTCAATTTGAATAAAACAGAAATAGACCCAAACAGAACCTTTTAGAGCAGATAATTCCAGGGAAAACGTCTGCAAGTTATATTTAATCTAAACACACAATATGCTCCTTCCAGTGGCTCATCAGTGCCAGGGATGGTTGCCTCCAGGGCAGAGTTTAGGCGTGATTACCCAGGCAAGCCCATGGCTAAGCATTTATATGGCATTAAGGAACACCCCCAGCACACAGATCTTGCAGGCAAGGATTTATCTCGCTATCTAAGGGAAATGATTAATTTTGTAGGTTTTAATTTTTAGGGATGTAAGGATGCCAGAGTTCCTGGTGATGGGAGAGACTCATTGTGAGGATGGCATGGCCTGCAGGCTCCCCTTGGCTTTTTGTTTGACAGCAGCACACCGAAGTTGTGAGAATATTGCAATTAGTGGCCTCCTTAGCAATGGAAAAGAGCACCCTGGTGAGAAGGATGTGGTGATAACCTGATGTGAGTGAATCAATGTACCAGAGAATATTGGCGTGGTAACCCCTGAGTACCTGTGGAAACAAATTTATGCCTTTGACTTGCACATCAGCCCCTTCTCACTTGTCTGTTTTCTAACTCTGCACACATCTGGATTTCTTCTTATCCTTCTCCCTTAGTATCACCCAGTCTAGCAACCACAGTGTCCCTCCACAAAATTCTTGATAATTTACTATTTTTGAACCCAGACTGCAATGGATCCTCCTCTCTATTTATACACAGATCTCCTGATGTCCTTTTCAAAGGCTGGACTTGATGACCATGGAGGTCTTGTCCAACCTTAATGATTCTGTGAAATTGCCAGGAAACATATCAAGGAATGTTCATTGGTTAATTCTGCATCTTCCTTCATTTGGTGAGGTTCTTTCACTCATAAAACTGATATAAACTGAAAAGTCAGATACTGAGATCTCTCAAAGTCTTCTTGATTTTACTGAGTTTTTTCTTTTGGAGAGTGAAATATATTTAGCCATCTTTTTAAAGATACATGAAAACTCCACTTGTACATATCAGAATAAATTCTTCCCTGTGAGAAGGGTGAGATTTTGGCACAGGTTGCTCAGAGAAGCTGTGGCTGCCCCATCCCTGGAAATGTTCAAGGCCAGCTTGGACAGGGCTTGGAGCAACCTGAGATAGTGGAAAGTGTCCCTGCCCATGGCAGGAGCCCTGGAACAGACTAGACTTTAAGATCCTTTCAACCACAAACCATTTTGTGATTCTATAATTCTACAATTTTCTTTTTCCCTAAAAATGTCTCTGAATTCAAATCAAAATATATCTGTATGGCTTTTTAATTTATCAAATAATGTTTTGCAGTTTTTAAAACTTCCTAGGAAATTAGAAGATTCATTACAGCCACAGACATCAGAGTTCTACCAATGCAGCGAAGAACAGCTTCAGATAAGACACAGCTTGTTAGAAAAAAGAAAGAAAAAAAAAAAAAGGACAGAAAACACCAGTTAAAGAATGAAGTGGTCCTAAGCATTGATATTCACATAAATTTCTACATGTTTGTCTAATTATGGGCTAAAAAATCTTTCTTACTTCTTCATCTTCTTTAAACCAAAACAAATAGAGCAAGACTAAACATTGTGTATTCAAAATAAGAATGAAAAGAAAACATGATTCCTGCCTGGAACCTATAGGGACTGACATGATAGCTCTAACAACTGCTTCCCTTCTTATTTTAGACATTTGCTGATCAGATGGGAAACAAGAATAAAAAGTAATAATATCCATTAATAATTTTATTTTTCTTCCTGATTTCACATACTCAAGCACAGTTTTGAATGACAGAACAAAAGCCTCAGAATAGATATTAACAGCTAAAGAAAAACACTTATTTTGAAACTATGTTTTACACAAATATTATATCAATCCTTAAATTGGGGTTGTTCATGAAGGAGAAAAGTCTTATTAAAGATTTTCTGATTTCAAGATTCATTATGTTTGGTTGTAATTGTGCCCACTATTATTTTCTGACCTCGTCCCTGATGTTTTTTTTCTTATCCTGGCTCTCTTCTTCAGCAAATTCATGGACAATAATCCTGATATGATTTGCTATTTAGTTTTTCAGATGTATAAATCACCTCTTGGCAAATAAAATTCTCATAAGAACTCAGAAATTTGCATTCTGAAATTTATGTTGGACAACACATGGATCTCAAAATTGACCAATATTAAAAATGTGTAGAATCAGGAAATACAGAGTTGCAAGTAACCCACCTGTGTCATTGACTCCAG
Source organism: Sturnus vulgaris (assembly GCF_052056855.1). Classification (NCBI taxonomy): domain Eukaryota; kingdom Metazoa; phylum Chordata; class Aves; order Passeriformes; family Sturnidae; genus Sturnus; species Sturnus vulgaris. The sequence goes on along the minus strand of NC_142245.1, from coordinate 111,096,886 downwards.
CAATCAAATGCAACAAGGCAACAAGTCTCTGATGATTTCAGAATGAATCCATACAATTTTCCTTGGCACTTGGCAGAAATCAGCTCCATTTGCTGATCTTTATCTAATTCACCTAGACATACATTTACAGAATAATATAACTTTTTGCAGCTGACGAAAAGGTAAAACTCCAGAGATCAATAACTCCTCCTCTTTGACTTCCTCCCCTCTCCCCACCACAAATCAGAAAACACTGAAAACAATTAGTTTATATTCCTTAGGTTGAAAGGAATTTTCTCTGTAGTCCAATCTGGATTACAAAATGTGACAATAGTGGAGACCTTCTCTTGCCCCTAAGTCCTTCTGGAAGTCTACAAAGTATTTTGTTTCTCTTAACTAAATATTTTGTTTTTATTTCCTAAAGCTATGGAAAAAGTCAATATAACAAATTTTAAACTACCAAAGAATTTTTTTTCCTTGTAGCAGCAGCAGAATTATGACGCCTTTACTTTTTCTGTATTGATGTTTTATGTTTCTGAGAAGCTCAGAGAAGCAAAACCACAAGTTTCTTTCCAGTGATTTCTGAGTTCCCAAGTACAAGAGAGACATGGAGCTCCTGGAGTGTGTCCAGTGCTGGGTGGCAAAGATGATGGAGGGACTGGAGCATCTCCCTGCCCAGGAAAGGCTGAGGGAGCTGGGGCTGTTCAGCCTGGAGAGGAGATCCTGAGAGGGAACCTCATCCCTGGGTGTCCCTGTGTGCAGGGAGGGTCAGAGCAGGGCCCAGGCTCTGCTCCAGGGGCCCAGCAATGGCACCAGAGGAACGGGCAGGAACTGATCTCAGCAAGTTCCACCTGGACAGGAGGCAGAACTTCTTTACTGTGCAGTGACCGAGCACTGAACTGATTGTCCAGAGAGGGTCTGGAGTCTCCTCACTGGAGATATTCCAGAATGATTTGGACACAACCCTGTGCCCTGAGCTCTGGGATGACCCTGCTGGAGCAGGGAGGTGGCACCAGATGAGCCACTGTGGTCCTTTCCATCCTTTTCTGATTCTGTGATTCTGTGTGCATTTAAGGTCATTTACTTCTCCTCACCTTTTAGAACCAAATTAACATTAGTTCTCAGCAATATATTCAGTGGATAAAGAGGGGACCTACCCCAACAATCTGTGTTTGTTGGCAGCATAGATGATGATCTATGGGCAGGTCAATCTGTGTAGTCTATTGAAACTCTTGGTGTGCTACCCACAATCCCAAACTGATATCTGAAAGGGTCAATTACTTGCTTATATTAGGTGAATTCCACCTTCTTCATTTTCTTTTCCAAGTCATGAATGTCTGCACTTCATCTATTGTTTTTTCTATTTCATGATAATCTTTTCATATCCAGAACAGAAATGTTTTTAAGGACTGGCTGGTGTGCACCTTTGAATTTTTCACAGAATCACAGGACAGCTTGGCTTGGAAGGGACCTTAAAGGTCATCTGGTTCCAATCTCCTGCCATGGGCAGCAACATCTTCCACTAAACCAGTGTACAAATGGTACCAAATATTTTGGATTGCTCTCATGACAGGATACCCAGTGTTCTGTTTGCTCTCCTTGGTATAGCACAGTTGATATACGAGAGAAGAGACTAACTCTGGACATTTCAAGGTCACTTGTAGCTATATGGAGTTAAACAGTGACAAACTCACAAAACTAACTCACATTTTGCAAGGTACATTCAAACTTTTTGGTAAACTGAGGAGCAGGAAAGGCCTGAGGTGAGCAGTGTCTTTTTAAGGGTTGTCAAAGTACTCTGGGCCTGCTTATGGCCATGTTTGGCTGGAAAGCACTAATTAGATTAGATATACTTGGCTAGAAGGCAGAAAGCTTAAAACATTAACTTTTTAAACATGTGCATACATTTGGACTATAACATATTCTGCTTTTTGGAGGTATGCTCTGAGTAAATATCTTGGCAGCATGATGTTATCCCTTAATTTCCTAAATAGAAATATGGTGTTTTGGAGTGCAAGCACACACCTCTTTTATACAGTGCTGAGAGAAGAGCATGTATCCAAAAATGATACTAATATCTTCTTTTTTAGTTAGCAAATACATAGAAATGCTACATATTTGTTGACATTATGAATTTTGATTATTTTTCTTTTTATATTTTTTTAGTACATTTGCTTGCTTATCATTATTGAGGAGAGGGCTATATAAGCAATTTTTTCTTCAATAGGGATTACTCAAAGTTTCCAAACAGTGTTAAAAAACTTGAGTTTTTTTGTCTTAACACAAGCTAATGGACAAATAATGATCCCATGGCAATCTATCGTCCATTATTTTCCTCCCCTCTATTTCCCTCTTTGCTGGGGCACACAAGAGCCCTGCCTAAACATACAGGGTTGCAAAAAGTGACACAGCCAAATATCTTCACTTTGGGAATTGCATAAAGTTGGCAAACAGCTAATCTCACCAAAAACTCCCACTGGGAAGAAATGAGAGCAATATTGTGTCAAACAAGAGTGTGAATTGATAATTTGTGCTCTAGGGAATTAAAATGGATGACCGTTTGTGGGATCATTTTTTTACATCTGTAAGGTGATCAGGAAGAACTTTTTTGTTTACCTTTCCTTTTGAAGTTATTTAATAGAGAGAGTGAGGAAGAAGAGACTTGTCCAGCAGGTTTTGTTCACCTTTTTATTCTGTGCCCATCCAAAGCAATTCCTGGGTTGTTTTTTATTGTTTTTGTTTGTTTGTTTGTTTGTTTGTTTGTTTGTTTGTTTGTTTGTCTGTCTGTTTGGTTTTTTGGGTTTTTTTGTGTCCTACAAACACATGGGAACATGAGGGATTTTTTAATTGAGGAATATGGTTCATAAGTACTTACTTTGGGATTTAGGAAGCCTTAGAAATTCCTTTTCTGAGACTTTAATTCAATACTTCATTCTTGTGCACATTTATAATGGGACCTTGGGAGATCTGCATTTGAGATTCAGCATTGTATTGTACATATTTTCCATCCAAAATTTGGAATTACATAATTAGACTTGCATTCAGAACAGCCTTGAAAATACAATTCACAAATAAATTCAGATTTTGTACAGTCACTGGTGATTTGTGATCTTGGGCTTCAATCTTCCTAAGAGGTGTGTGTTTCAATCTCATCTACAGACTAACATATCTTTTCTTTCAGGAATTTTCTATTTCATGCAATTTGCACCTCTCAAATTATCTCCTAACTGAAAAATTTAGAACTTTTTTTTACCTGGTCCACTTCACAGATAAGGGGTATGATCCTTCTGTGCTCTTTCAGGAATTTTCTGTAGTATGAATTGAGTAAAGATATAGAAGAAAATGTTCCCACTGTCTGTGAAGAGAAGGTAGGATGTGTGGCTAATGTTAAGTCAGGTGACTCCTACCTCCACTAATTAGGACAAGCAGTAAAATTAATAGAATTGACTGTTTTGTAAATCTTAATTGGGTTTATATGTGCACCTAGGTTTATCCCATCTAATTGAACTGTCTCAGATTGGGATGAAATTGTCCCAAAGTCCCTCTGTAGTCAGTGGAGACTGATCTACACACCCATATCATATTTGGAACTTAGGTGAGACTCCTTGCACTCCGGGGAACTCATTTCTCTGCACATTGAACAGAAGACATTGAAAAGATTAGGCAAAGAGATATTTGGTGTGGGACCAAAAAGCCAAAAGGCCAAAAGTTTTAATCCCTTGGCAATGACAGAGACCACTTATATTTTAGGATTGCCTAATCATAAACATACTTAAATTTCAGCTCTATTGAAACTTCAAGTGTTGCTTTCACTATATTCAGTTAAGGGAAGTGTGAAGTACTCCAGGGTCTTGTCTCCAGGACTATGTTGGTTTCCTAATCCCTGGAGGCCTAATGTGAAAAACTCATGCATTTGGAGGAGTTTTTTTTAAGAATTGTGACCCCCTTCTCAGCTGAACACCCTAACTACCAGCCTGAGCTAGCCTTCTTCTAATCCTTTTCTTATATACTCAGTGGATTTTGTGTTCTCTCCTCCTCAAGTACCCAAGAGAAAATTCTGAATAGCCTGGCAACCAAAATACTCAGAGGCTGAAAGATATGAGCTTAATCCACATCAGGTTGCTTAGCACCTTGAATTTCGATCTCACACAGAAGTAGGAAAATAATATTTGCATCCCTTCAGGGGGATGAATTGCATCCCAAAATATCTGGTGTTCCACACTGAGTGCCTATACTCTTGGCAGAAGAAAGTCAGGTTAGACTGCCCCGTAAATGTGCCTGGTCAATAATAGGAAATCATCACCATTAGGCAGACCAAAATGTTTAGAAGTAGTACAGAGAACTTAAGAGGTTATTTAAAACATGCTGAACCATCATTGTCCAAGTGCTCAAAATATGAGTATCCAAGTTTGGACCTTAACCAGGTGACAGGGATTCATCTTTTGATGTTTAAAAGCTTAAATTCAGCAAAGCAATAATCAGAAGAGTTGTAATGAAGTCTACTCCAGCCCTTAGTTAATCTATTTTCCAGTTCTGATTTTTAAAATGTGAGTGTTGATGCAGGGGCTGTGAGATTGTATCTCTTGAGGATAATGAAGTGTCCATATGCTGTGGTGATGGTTATCAACAAAAGACTCAGGAGAGGAGTGGCCTCAGTAAATTGCTGAACAAACTTACTCCTGACAGGGTTGTGAGATCAAGCCCTTAAGCCAAGATATCACAGTAGTCTTGGCAAACAAATCAGATATGTTGTGTCTCAGAAATGGTGCTGTTCTGCAATGGATAGGGCTTCTCCTCCTTGAAGCACTGAAAATCTTCTGTGATTGGAATAGGGACATCTTGGGGTTCCCTAAATCCTTTCCTCAACAGATACAATCTCACAGCCTCTGCTTCAACACTCACATTTTAAAAATGGGAACTTGGGGGAATAGATTAGCTATGGGCTGGAGCAGACTTCACCATAACTCCTCTGGTCGTTTCTTTGCTGAAATTTAAGCCTTTAAATGTCAAAAGGTGCAATCCTGTCACCTGGGCTAGGTCCAAACTTCAATACTGGTGTTCTCAGCAATTGGACTATGATGGTTCAGCATGCCTTAAATAAACACCTACATCATGCCAGAGACACAAAGGCTGAAAAAAGTGGTTTTTTTTTTATCTGGACCAGGTCTGGGCTGTGTTTTCTTTACTGTCCCTTGTACAATAGGTTTACCAAAGTAATATGCATCAAGCAATGTGTGTCTAGGGACCAAGAGACAATTTTGGCTCACCAAAAAGGAATTCAAACAAAAAAAAAAGGAATACAGGCTCAGGAATGTTCCCGAGGAAAAGTTGCTCCCTTACTCTTAAAAGGATACATAATCCTGAACTGCCACAGTTTGCATAGTGCTGTGTACAGGCTTTTCATGAGTCCCGAAGCCAGGAGGCTTTTCTATTATATTTGCCTGGTTGGCACTACCTTTCCATGGTTCCAGGTGAAATGGGGGTACCAGACCCACAATTCCTTCAGCTGCCCAACCCGCTGCAGCTCCAGCTATAGTAGCTGACAATGTAATATTCATTCAGCAGCTGATTATAATTAAAAATATCAGAATAATTAAAGTCCTCAGCTTGACAAGCAGAGCCATAACTTTGCCTTCAGACATTCCTCTCTAATTAGTTAATTAATCCTAATGCAAATTATAAGCAATAATTAGTCAGCCAAGCTTGACATAAAAGTCTGCTGACTTACAGCTAAAAGGCTTTTCTGGTTGTTGGTTTGTAGGTTCTTAAGGTGTCTTTTGTCCACTCATAGTTTCTGTGTCTCAGGTCCTGTTAAGTTGCTGCTGATGTATGGATATGAAATTAGTTTGCAGAGTGAGAAAACACAGCTATAAAAATTTGCACTACCATAGGCACTATTTTATTTGCTTAATAAAGTGGATAGTCAAAATGTGTATAGAATATAAATAAAACATCACATATGCATCCTAATGTAATATAAGCATTTTTTAATACAATTGCATACATTTAAGGACTTTCACATTCCCAGATTTAGCAGAATATATCTGCCTGCAGATGGTCTGAGGTGTTCTGGTCAATGACATAATGTAAACTTCAATGTGACTCTAAGACTAAGCAAGATTCTGATCTCCCATATGATAGATGAAATAAAACTCTTTTGTACCAGTGCTGACATATATCTGAAATTCTCATGATTGATTTGGAGCACTCATGGATGTTTATGTATTTATTCTTCTAAAGCATTTTTTCTGAAAGTGTTCCTATTCACATTAAAAAAAAAAAAAAAGAAAGTTGTAGTGCTTAAAAGAGTGGAGGCCAAAAATGGAAAAATTATTCAGAATGCATAAATACTTTGTAGTGAGAATACATTTTCTAACAGAGACATAATTAGAACATATTTTGATACTGTACTAACTTGCTTTCAGACTAATTTCTCATGTTGTTTAAGGTAAGTGGCCTCACAGGACCATAAGACACCTGCCTACATTTATTGTAGTCCTCTGAGCAGCCTGGTCTAGTGGAAAGTGTCACTGCCCGTGGAAGGAGGTTAAAACAAGGTGGTTTTTGATGTATCTTCCAACCCAAACCATTCTGTGGTTCTGTGTTTCTCCTCACATGATTTTTTGGTGATGGCTGAATCATGGTATGAATTCTGAATTATGGCTATGAAGAATGAAACCCAGCAGCCTGTGTTTAACCTGCTCTTTTCTTAGCCAATGCAGTTACATTCCCTGTGCTAAAAATAGAGTACTGAGAACAAGAATTTAAAAACTGTCAGGATAAAAGCAGATTAATTTATCTGAATTCCCTCGAATTTGTAACATTTTGACTGACTGTAAACTCTTAAGAGTCTTAATGTGACTTAAGCAAAGCTATAGTCAAAGCTATGTTAATCCTCTTGCTATTCATCTCACCTTACCTTAACTGTCTGAGCTCTGGAGAATAAGACCCAAATAGATATTTTTTAAAGTTAGAGAAGCAAAGAAATTCCTGCTGTAATCTGGCCAGAATTACCCCTGGGGACATTGATATTTTTCCATGTCTACAGAGGAAAGATAAGGTGATGATAGCCTTGAATTAAGCCTCTCAGTAAAGTGCCTAAAGTTGGGTGAGAAAACCTAAACCTTATTAAAGAGCTTGGGTGTTCCAAAATATGAGATGACATTATCTATTTATAGTGTTGCCCTACTGTGTCTCTGTTCACTTGATGAAAAGAATAAAATAGAACCAGGGCTATTACTCAGGAAATTACACAATGGATTTCAAAAAAGCTCTTTCAGGCATTTTTCATCTTTGAATTGGCAGGCTGCACAGAGAAACCCAAATGATTCAAGAATGAGCAGATAAATTGTCATGGACTTCTTGGGCATTTCTTGAGGCCATCAAGGGCTGTAGATTGAAGTATCCAATATACAGGTGGGAATGTTTTTCTAGGTTTCCATTGGCAGAATGAGGATACTGGAGTGTTGAACTTTGAACAGGAGAATCACACAATTTATTGGGTTGAAGGGACCTTCCAGATCACCAGATTTAACCCCCTGCCATGGGCAGGGACACCTTCCACTATCCCAGGTTGCTCCAAGCCCCATCCAACCTGGCCTTGGACACTTCCAGGGATGGGGCAGCCACAGCTTCTCTGGGCAACCTGTGCCAGGGCTTCACCACCTCCTGAGTGGAGAACAGAGTAATCCCAATTGGTCAAGTGCCTAGAAGAAGAGGAGATGAATCAACTGACAATTACTGCTCCAGACTCTTCCCTGCACTTCCTTCACTCCTTTCAGCAGGTGTCAGAAACTTTGAGGAATTTGTGCTGGGAGATTATGACTCTCAAGGGATATGAAATGTAATCATATACATTTAACTATTGCATGTGTTCTGGATCTCAACAAGGTTTCTTTCCCCACTGTCACCCTTGAACTTGGATTCCATTATGCAGCATTTTCTATGTGCAAATTATTTTTCCACTAATGAGAAGTGTAGGGATTTGGGGTGCTAATAGAAAGTAGTAGGAAATTAATGAGAGATGGGAAGCAGGTTAGATTTTTTTTTTCCTGTATGCTTGTATATGAATGGGAGTTATTTTGTTGTATCAAGGGGAGAATAGATTAAGCATTTTGGAATGCACAACCCAAGAGGGATCGTTAATCCTGTTTTTGACAATCGCAAATGTAGTACGTACAAATGAGGGGAAGCATTATGCATGATTTTCCTCATTTTACATACAGCACAATACATTATTTTCCACCTCTTAATTCATGTCTTCATTAAGTAAAACTGCTCTAAGTCTGACTGGAGCATAGTGGAGATTTGGCAAAGAATTATGATCTCAACAATGATACATCAAGTTTTCTTTTCTTTTTAAAATGTTTTAGGATATGATCTTTTCAATAGCAGATTAAAATATCAGATAAAGAAATGTGTTAATCAGACTTACTTTGCTTGGCTACTGTTGACTGTCCAGGCCACCAGCTGCAGCTGTTGATGCCATGCCCAGACAGTGCATCTGCTCTTTTCCAGGAAATTAGAGGCTGAAGAAGACATTTATGCTTCTAACACATACATCAAGGCTGAAATCCTAGTGCTGCCTGGTTTATCTTACTCATCTGCCAATCCTTCATGCCTCTGCGGGCATCCCACATAACCCAGATTTCTTTCCTAAGGAGACTGGACTCTACCCATGGCTGTAGCCATCAACTCTCTTGTATGATATCCCTCAGGATCAACTCCAGCACTTCTTGGAGCCTTTGATTAGCAGACAGTCAAATCAAACATCTCCGTGTGATTTATTCTTGTTGCTGCTTCAGAACTGCTCTAAATCTTTGTGGGAGATCAGTTTGTGTCCCAGCCAAACCCAGCGTGTTGTAACCTCACCCCTAGTGCTGACTCCTCACCAGGGAAGATGCCCTTAGGCTCCAAAGAAAGGGAAAAAAATAGAGTTTCTTCATTTTTTCACTTAACAGTGTCATGATTTTAACTCTTTAGCCTTTATTTAATAGGCAAATTCAAATTGTCAAAGTAAACATGTTTCTATATTAAAAAACTGCAGCTGTTTAGGGTTAATTATTGTCAAGATTGGTACAACATAGAGCAAGGTAGTTATTAAACATTAGCTGGAAAAATGTTTAACAGTGGGGTTCTCCAATTAAAATAAATAAATACTCCTTTTTTTCTTTTAAATTACTAAATACAAAATGAGTCCTCATACGCCACTGCTAAACAGTCACACCATTGTGTTATTGTTACTGAGCACTGGAATATAATGAAGAGCAAATCGTATTTCTTCTCAGTAGTAAACACAGGAAAATTTTTTTGCTATATGTAACTGCAGTAACCAGTAAAATTTGACCTGATTTGAATTAGATATTGCTATTGGGATTCATCATGCTTATTTTTAGTTTTCTGTTAATTAACATCTGGCCTAAGTCAGTTCTCAAAATCTCCTCTACAGAGAGTTTTGGGCATGAGCTACTCTTTAAAGAGGCCAGTCTTACACTGTTAAGGAACATGGAAGCTGAATTCCATACTGATTTCCCATGTTGGTGTAGTCACTGTTCTACACCAGGCAAGAGAACAGCTGAAATCAAGGAACTGCTTTCAAAGCCTACAGAAAAGCATCATAAGAATATGTGGTCTACACAAAACAGCTTAAGAGTAAACAGAAAAATCCTTTTCCAGAGGCTGGAACCAATGGGCTGCCCTTATGATAAGCAAATTATAAGGTCTTTGAGCTGAGAAATGCCTGTTTCCCTGCACTTAGACATCCCTTATTTGTCACCAAGGTATAGAACTCAGTAACAAAGCTGATAATTCTAGTAAGAATTGGAACAGATTTCTGGATGCTGTCAGGGAGGTGGCAATGTAAGTATTTACACTAAAATCACAGCTGTGACTTTTGTGACAGTTGTCTTCAAGACATGAGATTTAGACCTGGGAAGAACGAGTTAAACCAAAAACCAACTTTGAAATATTTGACATTCTCATGTAGCAGTTCCAGTGAGAGATGAGATTAATGGTTCAGATTTGCATTAATGTTCTAAATACTCCATATGTTGTACTGAAATGTCATTCCACTCCCCAATAAACACACACTGCTAAAATCAAGTGTAGATTTAGATTGCACATAAGATAGACTTTTTTTTTTTTTTACAATAAGTTTGATGAGGCACTGGCACAATTTGCCCAGAGAAGTTGTGGATGACTCATCTCTGAAGGGTTCCAAGTCAAATTAGATGAAGAGGAAACCAATCTAGTTGCAGATGTCCCTGCTTATTGCACAGGGCTTGGACTTTAGCATGATCCTTAAGGTCCCTTCCAACCCAAACCATTCTATGATTCAAACTGAGAAATTTCAAGCTTTCACAAAGTAAGGTCAAGTTCTCTTAAAGTTTAAATTATTAGAATAACTTTGGAAATTCTTTAAACATCACACTTTCTACAACTTGGATAGAATTTCAAGATTTCATAGGGCTCCATGGAAGTCTCTGAATTCAGACAAAAGGAAAAGCTGGTACATCATTCTTTTTTGATCTCAGCTCATGCCATCGACTCTTTGAGGAAAGCAGTCAGATTTCTGTTTGATAAACAGCCTTTCTATCAAGAAGAATAAAACAAAGGAGAGATCAAGAATGTTTGAATGAATGATAAATTCCTGATAGAGAGTGAAGTGCCTGACTGTGCAGTGTCTGCCTAAGAACAGTTGGGTTTCTTGAGTGGAAATTCACCTTTTTGGAATGTACATCAGGCCAAGCTTTCACCCTTCTTGCTAAAGAAAGTTGTTGAGCACTAATACAGTGTTGGACTAAGTAAGCAGCTGTTGCAAGACCTAGCCTGGAGATCTGCATTCCTCCAAGAACAAACCTGAAAGTGTTGCAAAAGAGCAGTTTCATAACTCCAGTGACTGTTGAGGCAAATGGGGAGATATTACATCTCTTCATTATTTCTTTTCCTGTGAAGTACAGAAGCTTAAGGTCCAAATACCTTCACCATGTGATCATCAGAGTCTACCTGTAGTGCAAAAAACCCCTGCAATTTCTTGAGATTGCATAATGAGGTATAAAACACTGCTAGCTCATACTGGAACCGACTTTCCAAGCTATCTCCATGACGAATGAGGGAAAATGGAAATATTTAGGAAAAAAATCATATCAGTCCAATGAATTCTGCCTTAGAATGCCCACTCGTCCTTCTCAACAAGTTTTGCCTTCCTTCCTGCCATAGAAGAAACTGAGGTCACTGGCTCAGAAAGGAACATTTGCACTGTCAGCCTGGTTAAGCATCTGAAGTTAAGTGATATTAAACTCCCCTGCAGACACTACTGGGACTAGCTTTACCCAAATTTAGTTCACTGTGGTGGCTGAAACTTTGCTGTTCACCAGGTGTCCAACAAGGTGTTCTAGCACTATCCCTCCTTAGAAGAACAGGGAAAGAAAATGAAATGGAAAATCTCACGAGTTAAGTGAAGGGCAGTCACAGTTGATGTGTAAACCAAACTCATCCTGGGGAAAATTAATGGAATTATTTTGTCAATTAACAGCAGAGTAGGATAGTGAGAATGAAGAGAAAAATTGGAAAAAGCTCTTTTGCCCACTTCCCCAGGTATTCCTGGGCTCTTCACTCCTGAGTGTTCTGCCTTCTCTCCCTCGAGCAGCCCAGAGGGGATGGGGAATGGGACTGGGGTCAGTTCATTGCACTTATGCCTCTGCCATGCCCTCCCTCTCAGGCTGTTCCCTGCTCCACTGCCAAGTCCCTTCCAAGGGATACAGCCTTTCCCAAACTTCTCCAACTTATACCCTTCCCAAAATCTGCAGGTTTTCAGGAATTGCTCCAGTGTGGGTGCTTTTCCATGAGATTCAGCCCTGCAGGATCAGACCACTCCTTCTTGGTTCCCCCACAGCTCACAGCTCCTGACAGAAAACTTGTTCCTGCATGGATTCCTCTCCATGGAGTGCAGCTTCCCTCAGTCTGTGTGGTTCATCTCCCTCATCTTCCCATCCTTCATGCCTGCTCCAGCTTGAGGCTTTTTGCTGGCATCATATTGACATTGTCAGCTGGGCAGCTTACCCTGAAGAGGAGCAGTTATCAACTATTTTTGTGCATATTATTATTTTTTTTGTTGGAGGAATCAAGGCAATAAGTTCTGTGTTATGACTAAGATTTTCATAATTGTGTAAGGAACCTTGAAACCAACCTTGTTTCAGTATTTGCATTCTCTGTGTGACTCTGAAGAGAAGAGTTTCTGTTTTTAAACTGAAATTGGAACCTACAAGTAGCCAGGTTCCTATGCTGCATTAATATACTTAGTCAGATGCTCTTGGTTCTCCTACCAGAAAACTTGCACCCATTCAGTTAGGTGTTCAGACTTAGGAAGGAAATAGGTTTTAAATTTTCTTTGAATGTGATTTAAAAATAAAAAATAAAAAAAAAAAAATTAAAAATCAAAAGGAACCATTTTTATGACAGGAAAATGGACTCATAGAGAGAATTTTTTTTTTTAGTAACCCTGAACAGCTGTAGTTAAACTTAGAACAAACTTCTATTTAACTCCAGTTTTTAAAAATAGAAAATCAAAGTCACTCAAAAAAGCTTGAAATGGAGTATTTTGAGTTTACCAGGACGTTCCATTCTTTACTTGTGTGTTTTGGGTAGACTAGAATGAATTGAAATTAGAATATTTCCGCCACACATTCTATGCTCAATTGCTCAGCATTTTCAGATGGAAAAAATATTTGCACTGGAAATTTTCCAGGCAGCTTTCCTTTGATTTTTCCAGGCTGATTCTCTCATTCCTTAGGCTTCTGGACAGAAACTCTCAGCATGGTGTCATGATCCAAACTGCTCATGAACTGCTCTCCAATTCCAAACATTGTAATTGCAGAGAATTTCCTGACCTAGCACTAAACCTGTGCTCATGTGGTGTGTGCCTGTGGCTTTTTTTTCAATGAGCTTGTTTGCTCCCACTAAGCTGGAAAAGCCCCAGAGCAGTTTGGGAAGCTGCAGGCATTGCAATGCACCTTCTTCCTCAGCCTTGTCTGCTGCCATAATTCCAGTGCACAGGTGAGAGCAGGAGTCTGAGGAGTGTTGTGTGCCATGGGGCCCCTGATGTGTTGGAATTAAACATTTGTGTTAAATAACTCTTTGCTGAGCCACTGTGAAAATCTGTGGAGTGCTCAACAGTCATGAACATTTTCCATCTCTCACTGGGGCAGGTGGTCTAAGGTTTGAACTCTGCTGCTCGAATAACACCAAGGGCAGAGATGTGATGTCAAGACCTCTTCAAGGCCTTTATTTTGGTTTTGTTGCTGGTGTTATTTTTAATGTTCAGTAGTAATGTTGAATTTCCATACCTAGTAGAACAGAAATATTTGTATTCTGAGTTTTTACAATTATGTGTACAGTTGGCAACATGTTACAGATGATTACTTGGCTTAGGAGTCTAGAACAGTTATACACCACAAAATAAGTTGCTGTTAGCAAAGGGAAATTACTTAAATGCATCTGTGGGGATAAAAAAAGCTAATCATAGATTTTATTGTAGTCTTAGACTCTGTCTCTAGAGTATTTTTGTAAACATGAAGTTCTTCAAGACCTCATAACTCTCTATTGGGAACAAAGGCTGTGTCTGTGGCCACAAATAAATCAAAGCCAGAGCCTTTTCTCAATCTCCATCCCCCAGTTATCCAGAAAATGAAATGATTCACAGGCTTCCTGTATGGTTTTGGCTTGTACCAGCCAACATTCTCCTAGAATTTGCCTGGGCATGGTCCAGGGGATTTGCACATGCTCTGGACTGCCCCAGGCAGGAAGTTTGGACACTGTCTGCAGGGCAAGAGAAGTTAGATATGTGCCTGTCAGGATCCTTGCCTGCAGGTTGGGACTGACCTCTAACTGATCCATGACTTGTTTTATTTAAATGCACAACCACAGAATCATCGAAGCTGGTTGAGAACTTCAAGATCATCTGGTAAATCTGTCAACCCACCACCTCCTAAACCTCATCACCAAGTGCCACATCCAGATGCCTCTTAAACACTTTCCAGAGCTGGTGACTCCATCACCTCCCTGGGCAACTCATTCCAATACTCCAAAGCCTAACCAGACATTTCACCGTCAGTTAAAATTTGTTTCTAATATCTAATCTGAATTTAAGGCCATTTCCTCTCATCTTTTTGCTTGAGAGGTGGCAGAAGAGACTGACTTCCACCTCTCCACAACCTCCTTTCAGGTAGTTGTAGAGAGCATTGAGGCCTCCCCCACAGACTCCTCCAGAAAATCATATACACAAACCCAAAAGTTCAAAACCAAACTTCTTTAACTTGTTGAAATTGGAATAATGTGCTTAGACCAGACTCCATCTGCTGAGATGTGCCTCGTGCAACGAGATGACCCCGAACTGATTCATGAATGTTTAAAGCAGAAGGCAGCAGACCTTCAGCCTGGTCAACCTCTTCCTTCTTGCAGTCATAAGGACCATAACAAAGGACAAAATAGCTGATCACTTTAATATCACCAACTCTTAAAATTCACTCAGCTATGCCCACACTGAGCCAAGCATCCTGTGTTTAATGAAATCACCATCCATGCTTTGTTTCATCCTAAATGTTTGTTCCAGAGAGGTCTCCAGACCTTTTCTTAAAAAGACCAACCCAAGGAAAGTTTTCCTTGAAAGCAGTGTGGATTCAAAGTGTATGTGAGGTATCTTATTAGCTTTGAGTTTATTCTCAATTCAGTCACAGGAAATATCCATTTTCCTTGAAAGCAGCAGTTGTCATATTTCGCTGCTGTAGTGTGTGTAATATCAATCTCATGTTTATTTATGCATGTAAAGATTTTATTATTTACATTTAAATATTTATAACATTTCTGCATAAGCAGCCAAAAAAGTTCATCTCTGCCCTTTAGGAACTAAGCAATTTCATTTTACTAGGTAGACTTTTTTCTATATAAATAATTGACACATTGATTTCTCCCTCTGTCTTGATGCTATTTATATTATTTCTTAAATGCAAGAGGGTTATAGAACTAACAGACTGACTGGTCTGTTTTTATTGCCTATCAAATCCAAACAGACTAATATATCACACGAAGGATCTGGAATAGGGAGTGGTGATAAAACACTAAAAAATAGGAATGAATTCATTAGAATTCAGATATGGAAGCCTATGCTAATTACATTGCTACATTGAAAAAGTGTTTGTTTCTTCCTGGAAATAACTTTATGTAAATTTTTTTTCACTGAGATTAGCAGTACTGTCTGGCTGCATAGCAATAGATATAATTGTGGTCTTTCTTTCAGTAGCACAATCTTAGTACGATTTTTGTAAAAAACAAGGTATTTTAAGAGGATTCAATGAAGCCATGATTACATGGGAGCCTGTACCCAGAACAGGTTTCCACTATGCAGTGGACCAGTCACACCTCCTCCTGAGCATATTGCTCATTCTCCCCTTCCTCCTTCACCACCTACTCTGGACACATTAAAATTGGCTTTAAAATTTTGTCTTTATGACTTCTGCTGAAAAAAAACCCTCTCACTGCTGTCATATCAATGGGAGAAACAAAATCAGTACCCAGTGAGAATTTGACATATAGGAGGTGAAAGCAGATGCACCATTTGTGGAAAAATAATAGAGGAGGTAAAAATTCCTCCCTCATCTAATGCTATCTCAACACAACAATGCAATGACCAATGGAGTACAATTTTAGTTTCTTTTTTTTTAAATTTCATTTAAGTCAGTGCAAGCCCAGTCAAGGAGAAAGTAAATTAATTTTCAAGAGTTCAATTCTGCCACCAAACAAAGCCAACAAAATGGAATTATAGGTATGTCAGGCATTTTCACCAGTTGCTTCATTGTGCAAGGCTGTGGTCAAAGACACAGAAATATAAAATCTCATCTCTATCCATTGTTTTTACAACCCAAGCAGTCAACGTAGTGTAAAATAAAACCCAGGAAAACCAAGTGACTTATCCAAGGTGTCAGGTAAATTGGAAATCCAAGTATAATATCCAGGCTCTGTGCTTTAAATCAATTAACTATTCTCAAGTCCATCCTGCTTCATAAAAGGATAGCACAATGCTTTTTCTTTTAATTGCTGTTCATGGTTTGTCTTCTTTTGGTTACTCCTCATACTTTTTCCAGTTGTGTATTTTTCCCACGTGGAAGCAAACTGAGAGGTTGTTCTTGCTTCTGAGCAGTCCTTAAAATCACACCCAACTCACCACATAATTTGCTACATAAATTTCATTTACAGGTGTCGAAGAACCAAAGCCTGGGGGTAAATATCCATTGTTTCTCCTGGAGCTATTAAAACAATCTCATTCTATTTCAGTTTGCTATTTTAATTTTTAGGGTTTCATTCTGTTTCATTTTGATATTTGGAGATGAATGTTCTTTCTTTGTTTAATTACAAAAGCCCAAGTTTATATATGGAATATAGAAATCTTCTCCAATGTGAGTGTCACCATCTTTGCAATCTACTCAAATAACCCAAGGAAAAAGAAGGAAGAGAGAGCATGAAATGGTAAAGGAAAAGTCATAGCTAATAATTTAAACTGTACCTCAGAAAAAAGAAAACTATGGAAATGTCTTCATTGAGGTTGAACATCAGACATGAAAACTAGATATTTCTATGAAAATGTTTCCTTTTTTTTTCCTAGATCCTGACTCACAAAAAGACATCGTTTTTAAATTAATAACTTTAATTTTGAAATTCAGAGTCAACTCTGTTCATTATTGGGATTTATCTTAAGTACTTTAAGCAAAGTTAGACACTTTCATGTTGAGCAGTCAGATCAGGCTCCTTTTACACACAGGGGAGAGCAAGAGGTGTTTTCAGAGTTCAGCTCCTCCTGGAGTCTAAAAGACAGGAAAAGAGCCTGACTTGGTAGATATGTAATTTTTTGCCTTGACTATTAAAGGAAGTTACTGCACCTCTTAGTTCTGAATGCAGAGCTTCCAGAGCTCAGGTGACAGGTGAGATAAGTCTTGTTTTCTGTGACTTGCCTGTATTACAAGTACTGCACAAATCGAGGTGATGGTTTCTCCTGAGTGTAGAGAAGCCATATTTTTACAGATTATAGATAGTTCTAGAAATGGTTTTTCCATTTCTGGGTTTTAGAGTAGAAGGTTTATAAGGCTTCTGATATTGCCTTTTCAGGCTGTTTCTTTTAATTTTGAGTGTAGTACAAGGTTCAAATACATAAACTAACTAGAACATAGCCTTCTACAAAAATATCTGGAATTTCTAGATGTATGGCTATACTTAGAAAAGCTGAGGCTGCCCCATCCCTGAAAGTGTTTGGATGGCCTTGGAGCAAGCTGGTGGAAGGTGTGGTGGAAGGTGTCCCTGCCTATGCCAGGGGGTTGGAATAAGATGATCTTTAAGGTCCCTTCCAAGCAAAAGCATTCTGTGATTCTGATTGCCAGCATTATCACAAGATCACTTCCCTGAAGAATAAATTTCACCTACAAAAATACCTCTTTTGGTGGAGGGTGAGGGATTGCATTGATTCAAACTTTCAATATTAAAAACAATACAAATAGGGAAGGTTTGGAAATACCATGGACAGATTATTTTAAGAATTTAAGTAGTTTATTGAGCAAACTAAAGTTAAAGTGCATTCTTTAAAAACAAACTATTCTGTAGATCACAGAATCCTAGAAGGTTGGAAAAGACCTCTAAGACCATTGAGTCCAAGCATTCCTGCAACTGATGTCAACATCCAGAATGCTGGTAGCCCCAAGGAAATGTTCTCACTAAGCAGGTTCACTTGCAGGAACTGAGAGACTGATACTGTAAGTGGCTTGCATGAAAACTGTCACTAGGACCTGCATATAAAGAGAAAAATCCTTCAGAAGTTAAGGAATAGCTTAGTTTCTTTTTAATCTTTTTTATCTCATACTACTGTTCTGCTGCTGCTTTTGGTCTATATAATCAGCTAATGAGATTTCCACTTCTTCGGGCAATGAGGCAAATTGTGCTGGAAGAAAAGTTGTGCCTGGATTCATTGCAATGCATTCATATACTATTAAGAAATATTTTACAGAGCAGCACATTTAAACAAATATTAAATTCACACAATTGTTAATCAGTGAGCCATCTGGAAACATTTGAAAGTTTAGACTCTTAATTGCCTGAATCTCATAAATGTTCAAAATTGTTGCATACTACAGGCTATATTGCATTTAGGACTTTTTTTACTGTATAAATACATGTAATTAAAATGTGAGATAGGGACACTTTCCAGCAGCTGTTGTGAGAGCTGTAACCATCTTCCCTATTAATCTTCAGGGATTTGAAATATGTGTTGCTGAGCACCAGGGTCAATGACATGCCGCTGCATTTGAATCCCACCATTTGACAAAGCATTGCATTCTGTTTCTGAATTCTTTCATGAGACTGACAGCTACATCCATTTCTTCCCGAGGCCACTCTTTAAATTCCTTTGTACTTGTAGAAGCAAGTTTGCTGGCTCAAGAATTTTGTCTTAACTCTGCCTCTAAGACTTGTCAATGGCAAATTAGGACAAGAAATTCTAATTTATGTTTCAAAGGCACCTATGGTAGTAAGAGAAACTATTTTTATTTACAATTTTTTTCCTCAAAAGTGTCAAATCAAAGACTCTATAATTACTATATATTTTCGGGAGATGTCATACTGACTTCAGGGGGCAAGTGGTGGATAGGGTTAATCTGAGAAAAGTCAGTGAAATGCACAAAGGATTTCTGTTCATGGCAAATGTTACTTGGAGAATTAACTACCTAGTAAGAAAACATAAATATTTGGGCTGCCAGCTGCTCTCCTCCAACACAGAGGAGGAGATACTGCAGAGGGAGGGCAACTTCTTGTCCAAAAGCCAGTGGGAGAGTTTCTCTTGTCCTATGCCCTGAATGGTTTTGACCAAGCCAGTGAAAAGGAATTCAGTGATGGAGCATCTACTGATTTTCAGTAGAAACTTCAACAGTCAGACATGAGCTTTAACAACATTGCTCACTTGATTTCTCATTAAATTCTACAAGTATTTGTTTTTTTTCCCCAGTATTCGCTTGTTCTCCATCACAAGTCACAGATGTTCTCTTGACTTTCTTTATCCCTATCAGTTCTCAAATTATGGCCATCAACTACTGACACCTTTTACAGCCAACAAAACAACTGGCAACATATGTGGTATAGACACCTTTGTCTTTTTTCCAGATACTAAAGCATATTTTATTAAAGTTATTGTTTTGTTTTGGTTTGGTTTTTTTCTGACATAATTTACAGATATTAAATAACTGTGATTATTGTCCTAGGGAAGATATGTAGTTAGGAAGAGAAAGAAGTGACTCATGAGGGCCCTTGTTGGTGTATTTGGAAGGGATCTTTGATGCACTCTTGTTCAGGGCCAGGAGTTGTACTTCCATGGTCCTTATGGATATTCTATGCATATTCTCTGCATATATCTCAGTATATTCTATGATTCTGTGATTCTGAGGTGATAGATGATGGGAAGGATTCCCTCTCCAAACACCAAGTAGTAAATTTTGGTTTGTAGGGTTGCCAGAGGATACAGGGAATAAAGACTGAATTTCCTTGCTCTTAATCCCATTTCTAAGAAGATCTCCATCAGAGGAAAGAAAAAACATGTTTGGACACAAGAAACACTACATGTTGGGGAGGTACATGACTGGCAAAGTATTACTATGATATGAGAAAAGTATCATTTGCCCTCTTCCTTTTAGATAAGAATTAGTATGAAATTAAATAATTCTTCCTTTTCTTTTCTTTTATTTTTTTGTTTTCCTTCCCCCCCCATCCCGTGTTTATATCCCTGGCACAAGAAATAAACCATAAACTGGACCAACTAAGATTTCTCTTGCTGTCTACATTTCATTTCCAAAATGTCCTTTCTTATTATTTTTCAGTGGTAGACCCTGTGGGATCAGAGTCCTCCAGGAAAAACCCCTTTGTCCAACGTGCACATGGACAGCACAGTCAGATGGGGCAATGGGGGACTTGCAAAATCAGCTGTTTGCCCTGCCCTTGCATCCTGACAGCTCTGATAAGACAACTCCTCTTATTCCCTTTTCTGCCCTCCTGCAGGTGTGAGGGATGGAGCAATGACCTCTGCTCCAAGAAAAGAGAAATCAAAAGATGATTTTTCAGATTATGAACCCACAGAACCACTGTAAACTGAGAGCTTCAGCATTTCTTTTTTATTATTGCAATCTTTTTTTCCTTGAGCTTATCTGCTCTTGAAGGAACAGGAGGGCACCTGTAGCAGTTCTTATACAGACATTATTGGAAACATGCAGAAGAGGGAAAACTAGAGCTTTAAATCTGTGTTTTTGTAGCACAGCTGACAGAGCATAATGCAAGTAGGGCTTCCATACCTTTGGGTTATGAAATGAGAGACACAGGGCCTGAGTTATTATTGTTAAAGAAAAAGAAAAGTGCTGGTGTAGCAGAAACGAAAAATTCCCACCAATTGACTCATGCAGTCTTTCTATGAGTACTAAACCAGATCCACAAATGCAGGATAAAGAAACAGATAATTTTAAATAGATGGTGGGGGGGAACTGTTCTTTAGAAACAGTTATATCACAGTTAAAACTGAATGGAGCACTGGCATTCAGAATTCCCAGGTTTCTATTTCAAGGCATTAACCTAAGATCTGATTTCTTTGTACTTAATACCAGAGACTTAATTATTTCTTTTCTGAATTTGAAAAGATTCCTGTGTCCCAAATTCAAGGTCTGACCTATAGTCCATTATAATTTCTTTCTGCTGCTCTAGCATTTGAAAGAAAAGATGATTTCATCTCTTTTATCTTGGATTGGACAGAAATAATATTTCTTTTTATCAATCTCTACTACTACTCTCCTACGTGACACTGGGAAAATCATTCCACTTTTTTATTTTTTAAATTTCTTTGGTCCATTTCAACTCTTATCACTTCAGTCCTTTTACTTGTCTGTAAGACAAATGAAGACAATTCTACTGAAATCAAAGAATCATACAATATCCTGAGATGAAGGGGGCCCACTAGGAAGTCTAACTCCTGTCTGACAAAGGAAGACATAGAATAAATCAATAGGGCATGAGAAAAATGCCTCAAAAAATGCAACAAAATCAGTTATTTTTAATCACTGGCACGTGAGAAGCCTGTCTAGAAATGAGTTTGTGTTTTCAAATGGTTCATGTCCAAGAAGGTGCAAGCTCCAATTCAGGCTTGTGAATGGTTGTAAAATTCAGAGATTCTCTTTATTCCAATGATTATCTGGTATCAATAATGACTCAGATTACATCAAGTCTACTCTACAGACAGGTCACTACTGATAAGTCTTCCCTCTGTCTGGCCACGCAATTTTACAAAACTCTAAGTCTGTAACATCCTTGCAATCTGTACCCCATCTGTCAAATTTTGGCTGAAATTGGCTGACAGATGTTTTGCAATTCTGTTGCTTCTCTCCAGTTCCACCACATTCCTGCCCCAACATACCTTTGACACACACTGTGATATGCAGAAAAGATAGCAGAGCAAGGCTGTTAAATTCCTCTTTGTGCCTTATTATAAATCCAGATCAACATCTAGAGCAAACTGGTCCAGTGGAAGGTGTCCCTGCCCATGGCAGTGTGGATGGGAGATGATCTTTAAAGTCCCAAACCATGTTGTGATTCTGTGATTCTGATTGGACAAGCTTGATGTTGGTTGGCCTGATAATCACTAATTATCCTCATTTCTTACTGCTTTTCTTAGCAGTTTTGTTTTTTTTTTTTAATAAAATAAATATATTGACTACCAACCCATTTCCCCTACAACTTTCTCACACACAACCCACAGAATTTCTGGGTTGAAGCAATGTGAAACAAGCTGAATTTTTCTTCTTTAGCAATCAGGCTGAAGAAAGGGTTAAAGGTATATTCTGCACCTGGAAATTTTTTCAACAGTAGCAGAGATGAGCAGTCAGACAGCAGCCTTTGATCTTTCCATGCTGTGTCACAGCTTGTGCACAAAGGTATTTCATGTGTGGTTTGGGAGTGTTTGCCATTGGACTGGGAAAGATGAGGAGTGCCATGATAAAGAGCATGAAGGAAAGACACTTTCTGAGGCCATGTTTCCTCACACAAAGCTGTCAATACCCCCTTTCCTTCTCTAACACCATCACAGCTGCATGGTGGCACAGCTGGAGGCAGTCCTTGAAAAGTCCATCTTGCAAGGTCTTCCCTGCCTGAAGTGTAGATGGACATGGAGGTGGAATTACATTTCAGTGTCATCAAGACAGTCTCCTGTAGATCTGAATCTCGATCCTTTTACAGGAATTGAGGCCCAGACTTTTCCTGTATGACCTAAGGTGCCTGAGTTAGTGTAGAACTATTATCCAGCAGGGGAAGAAAGAACAACAGAGGCATCTCAGGAGACTCAGCCAAACTACCCAACATCTAAGCCATCCCATGAATACTCTTATCCCTGTCTTTGTATTGACTCCAGAAGCAGTCCCTGCTGCCTCAGAAGTCTTGAATGAGTGCTTCAAGCTGGGTGAGATGAATACAGATCTGTTGACTCAAACCATGGTGGGAGAACAACCGGTTCAAGAACATCTTGCAAAGGAAGGTGTCACTTCAGAGCTCACCAAGCGAAATCTAAACAAATTCTGATTTTAGTATGCTTTCCATAAAATTATATGACTTGACTGGAATCATATTTTCAGAGTATTTGTTTGCCCTTCCATGTAATGCAGGTGATCTGGTTTTCTTTTATGACAGGAACAAAGTATAAATAATGATTGTTGAACACAGTTTATTAAGACACATTTCATGCAAGACCTATTTTTGTTACACATGGTGAGAGACCACATATGATCACATTTTTCTTCAAGGTGTTTTTCAGGCTGTATGAGACAAGCCAGGAGAGGAAAACCCCTGATAAAGCAAGAAATTGCATTAGAAATCAAATTCAATGTTGTCTCTCCCCCACCGTTTTATCTGTAGGAGTGGAATCATTAGGAAGTTAAGCTGAACAGGACTGCATGAAATCCTCTACTATACTCCTTAAAAGGAGACCAAGATGCAAGACTAGCTCTATCCAAATCCTTTTGAAAACATCTTATCTAATCGGTATTCAAAAACCACCACAGATGGATATTTTACCTATTCTCCTAGTTCTCAGAAAATATAATCCAGTACTTCACTTCCTATCACATTCTTTCTAGATGTTAGAAATATGCCACGTGAATATTTAAGGAAAAGCAAACAAAGAAATAGAAAAGCACAAGAAAATCAGGATTAATTTTTGTAATTCCTTTCCTCCAATGTCCTTGCACTGGAAATGCATGGCTTGAGTGGTTTTATATACTGGATGGAGAGGACAGAAGAAGAAAAACTGGGCCAAGGACAGCTTTTTGCAGCATAAAAATAGCCCAACTTTTAAATTTAATAGACTGGATTCTTCATAGATTAGAAGCAAGTGCAAAGCATCTCTGAAAAAAAGGAAAAACTACCCTGTGACTCTCCCCTTTCTTCCCCTGCAGGGCTGACGGATAATTGATTGTAAAGATTTTGGCATGTTTAGGACTGTTTCAGGACTCAATTTTACTTTCCAAGGGCTTGCACAGAGGAGGAAATCCACATACAAAAGAGAAAAGAGATCTTTATATGGGTGGATTATTTTCTAATAAGTAATAAATAGTAATAAATAGTACAGGAATTTGGAGATCTGGAATAAATCCATGAAGGCAGAGAAGAGGAAAGCTTTATAGGGCTGGGTAGAAAGAAGTGGTGATAGGTACAGGATAGGTACAACTTTTTATTTATACTGTTTTATCACCATCTTAACATCCCCCATATTTATACCTATACATTATACCTATACCTACTTATACCTATATCCTATTTATATCTATACCTACTTATACATAAGTATATGAGACCTGACATACAATTATGTAGATTCACAGGAAATGAAGGGTGGGCACAGGTATCAGCATGTGTGTATGTGTATATACATGTGAGTTTATATTAATATCTATAGAAAATATATACTAACATGTGTTATTATATAATAATAATATAATATCATCCCCAGCACAGGAAGGATGTGGACCTACTGGAGAGAGTCCAGAGGAGGTCACAACGTTGATTAGAGGGATAGAAAACCTCTGCTGTGAGGAAAGGCAGAAAAAATTGGGATTTTTCAGCCTGAAGAGAAGGATTTGGAGTAACTCAGTTGTGGCCTTCCAGTACCTGAAGGGAGCCTGCAGGAAAGGTGGAGAGAGATTATTCACAAGGGCCTGGAGTGACAGGACAAGGGGGTATGGCTTCACACTGAAAGAGAGTAGGTTTCTGATGGATTATTAGGAAAAATATCTTGGCTGTGAGAGTGGGAGGCACTGGCACAGGTTGCCCAGAGAAGCTGTGGCTGCCCCATCCCTGAAATGTCCAAAGCCATGTTGGATGGGGCTCTGGGACAATGGAAAGTGTCCCTGCCCATGGAGGGGATGGAATAAGATGACCTTTCAAGTCCCTTCCAACTCAAACCATTCTATGATTCTAATATTACATTGTGGTTTTATTTCTTCCCTTTCAGGCTTCACATAATGAATAAGTACTGAAATACTCAACAGATATATTTGTAGAGCAGGATCTCAATGGAGCACAGATATGGAGTATGGTTTAAACATCTCTCTGGATGCTCTTGTGCCACCAGGTTAGAGGTTTTTGCAGCATTCATGAACTCAGTTTCCCTCACCTTCTCTCTTGGTCTTGGTCTGATTGAAATCCATGAACATTACTGCTCTCTCTAGAGCTGAGTAGTTTGAGTCTTGTCAAAGAAGCAGGAGTAATTTCAACATCAATAATCCTTACTATCAAGACCCCTTGCCAAAGGATAATAGTTGTAAACTGGTCAATATACCCAAATTCTCATAATACAGATCAGATACAATCTAAAGTGAAACAAGAGGTTCTCCCAGATTTTCTATAACCGCTGTTGCATCCATTTTTGAGGAAATTGTAGCAGGAATCCTGACAACCATTTATTTTTGCTTTCCTTTCAGACCTTTCACAGTTAATAAACACTTAGCGTTTTCAAAATTAATTGCAGCACAATTTTCTGCACTATTTAGAGAGCCTTGAAAAAAGGAGTTGTCAAACAGACCCAATATGTCTCCAAGTCGACAACCATATGACTTAGCCTTGTGTTTTAGCCATACGGATGAGGAAGGCAACTGTGATTACTCCTCGTGGAAGGGGGGGGGTGTGAGACAAGATTGCTAATGTCAGCCTGGCTTGTCAAGTGTAACCAAGACTGTGGAATTGCTGAGCTGTGTACCCAAGAGTGTGTCAAGGCTGGATAACTTCCACAAAATAGGACAGGCGGTCACGTGCTGCTCTGAGCCAGCTAAAGAGTTTGTGTGCCTACAACAGATGTGCCGTGTTAAAGATAGTACCCAGAAATGGTCAGGTGCCAGCACGACAAGTTTGTGAGCAGATCCTCCCAGCAGGAGCCAATTTCAGTGAAACAAGCTGGCAAGGCAGCACACTTGTCATGGATGCAAATGCCAGGTTTGGCATCTGCAGGTTTGTGGCACGGGGGAGATGGGGGTAAGATCCAAGTTTCCACCACCAACTGGTGCCAGGGCTTCAAAGAAGAAAGCTCTCAGATGTTTGGCCTGTGAAAAATATTAGACTCGATTGCCTAAATCTCATTTAAATAAAAGCAAGAAGGAAAAACAACACCACCAAACAAATCCCAAGCAGTATCTAGTTTACAATCAGATGATCTCCTTTACACAGTCGTTAAAAAAATAACTTAGGGTCCTGGTTTCTCTAAAGTCAAATTCACATCATGGCATCTGTTAATACTTGTACAAAACTATTCACAGCCCAGACAGTCCTGGAAAAAGAATTGTTATAATGTGAGGGCCCACAATGGGCAGTTCTTTGTAGCATTGTTACTCTATTAAAGATAACTGAAATTTGTTCCATTAAACACAGAAACTCACATCTTCTCTGCTTGCTTCTCATTGAGACTCTTCCGTGGGAGTTTAAACAATGAAGTCTGACAATTGTGACAGAGAATGATGGACAAATTTGTGCTGAGAACTTTCTGATTTACTGAATGCAGGTGTCATGTGGGAACAGAAAGCAGAGTGACATGTGCTTAAGGACACAAGGAAACTGCTTAAGGAGGACTTTTCAGGATTGCCTCCTCCCTTCAAGTTTTTTAAGTACCTGTGACAGTAAAATATACAACTTTGCACTCTGTGCATTCTACAGCTGTGACTGCTCCATCCCTGGAAGTTCTCAAGGCCAGGCTGGACAGGGCTTGGAGCAACCTGGTCAGGTGGAAGGTGTCCCTGCCCATGGCAGGGGGATGGAATGAGATGAGCTTTAAGGTCCTTTCCAATCCAAACCATCCTGGAATTCTGTGATTCTATGACTGGAGAAAACTTGCACCTTGCACCCAGATAGGGCATCTGTCTCAAAGACTGCTGGAATGACTAATGGTTGAATGACTAAAGAGATGTTTTCAGAGTCACCCCAGAGACAGATGGTTTGCAGTTTCACTTAGACTTTCATGGACGGTGAGTGCAAACAACTTGCAGAACAGGCTTGCCAATATTACAAAAGCAATGCCAAACCAGCTGGTTTTTTCCATTGCCTGGAACCAGGAAATTCTGGTTTTCCTAATTTCAAGACAGTGAATGGTGGCTTAATTTCCAGGATAATATGTCCATTTATTACACTCAGTTTGTTTTCAAGGCAGCAGACAGTGACAGCTTTTTCTAGTATTTCAATTGATAAAACAATGTTCATCAGAGACTTCTTTACTCAGGAATCAGATTGACCAGGAAGGAGTTGAGTCTCCTACACAGGATATTCCAGATCTGTTTTGCCAGTTGTTATGTTTATCCTATAGCAAGAATCTATGCTGGAGAACCAAAATCACTTTTTTGAAACCATTGGTATAAAAATAGGTCACACATGAATTTGAAGCTCAGATGAGAAAAAAAAGAGGAAAGGAGATTATCTGGAGTTACACTGACTGAATGTGTCTCTAACCACACAATTTTGAGTTTGAGAAATTGGACAATATGTTGGCAGATATGGCAGAGGAATTACAACTGGTTTAGAAGAATTTTGCCTGCAAGGGGGGGTGAGGCCCTGGCTCACGTTTCCCAGAAAAGCTGTGTCTGCCCCTGGATCCCTGGAAGTGTTCAAGGCCAGGGGTTGAAGCAACCTGGGATAGTGGAAGGTGTCCCTGCCCATGGCTGGGGGTGGAGTGAGATGAGCTTTAAGGTCTGTTCCAACCCAAATTGTTCTATAATTCTTTGATTGATTCTGTGATTCTCTTATTGCTTCATATTCACAAGGGGAAAAATGATGGGATGGCTTGTGAAACAGCCAAAACCCCCGGAGGTTAGAGCCTGACCCCAGGAGGAGGGAGGTTCCCTTTCCACCTGCCCTGCCAGACAAGCTCCAGCCCCACACTCTGCCCAGGTTCCCTTCCACACTGTGTGAGTTTGGCTCCACACAGACAAACCCACGGGGCAGGGGACAGCCCTTCACAGCATGTCTCAGCCTTGGCTGGGCCGGGGAGAGCTGCAGGGCTCTTGCAGAAAGGAATATCCCTTCCCCTGCTTTTAATTCCTTGCCTCTTCTCTGTCTGTGCCTGCAGAGCCAGCTGGTGACACAAATGACAGCATTTCAGTGGCTGTGTCACCTGTCCTGCCAGCACTGAGAACAGAGCAGCTCTGGCTCTCTGCTGCTCCTAAATCCCCCTGAGCATGAGACATAACCAGGGGAAATCCATGCTCTGCCTTGCCTTGATGCTGTGAGCTTTTGTGCCACCAAAGAGGTTCTGTATCCCCACCTGGGATAGAGGAAGGTGTCCCTGCCCATGGAAAGGGGATGGAATGAGATAAGTTTTAAGGTCCCTTCCAACCCAAATCATTCTGGGATTTTAGGATTTGAATTGTGGCTGCATCTGCCTTTAGCCTAATTAAAATAGCACGACTGTACTGACAAACTTTATTAGAAGAGGCATATCCTGTATTAGAGAAAAATGTCTTTATCTGATATAGATTGAACAATTCCATCTCCACAAGGAGTAGCTGTGTTAGTTACAAGATTTTTTGTTCTATTTTATTTTGACACTTTATCCACAAGTTTTTCTGCTACAGCTGTTTCGGTTACTTTTTAGCCTGTCATGTTAAACAGCATAGTTACAGTGGAAAAATTTCTTAAAGCAAAGCAAATTTGCCCAGGGAACTTGTAGAGGAACTCTCCTTAGAGATATTAAAAAACTATCTACACATGGTCATTGGCAACTTGCTCGGAGTAGCCCTTCTTGAGGAAGAGACTTAGACCAGATAATCTCCAGTGGGGACTTCCAGCCTGTGATTCTGTGAAATTTCAGTTGATTTAAGCACTTTTTTCATAAGAAAATTTCATGACACAGTTCTTTGATACTGTCAAAAATAAAGTAATTTAAAAACATATGTAATAATGATAATAATAATAATAATAATAATAATAATAACGTTAGATGAAAAATTTATCCTTTCATTACAAAACCAAAAAGCTTTAAAAATTTCTGTTTGTTGCAATAGGAATTGTTTAAAATTTCTATATTAATAATAATGTTTAAAATAGATCATTCTTATCTTATTTAATTACAGTTTAAACAAACTAAATGTAAGCACATTTTTCCCAATAGATTTCAATCAAATTTCCTTTAAAATACAGAACCTACATGTAAAATACCATAATGAGAAAAGCAGTAGATGAATTTGTAAATGTGATTTTACTGCACTTTGAAATCTATTTTCCATTCTATTTCCTTCCTGCTTGTGTTGAGTTGTGTTCAGTTATGGCAGACCCTGGAGAGACACAGTTGTGAACAAGGTGCCAGGTGATATGAAAGAACAAGTGAGTTTCTAAATTGCTGTTAATCTTATAGGGATTCATTGATGTTGGGTCAAAGAGTTGATTACTAAGCTCATCCTTAATAAAACTTTTCTAATAACCACATCATTCCTTTGTAATGAAATAAATTGCTTCCATTTTCAAACTTTTAAAACTTCTGATTTTGTCCAATATCTGCCAAAATTTTCCAATTCCATTTTACTTTTCATATTCCTATTCAATTTAGATTATTTACCAAATGCAAAGCAGAAATTCACAGTGAGTGATTCCTCTTTTTGGTTGAATTCAAGGGGAACTACGCTGGAAAATAAAAAAAAAAGTGGTTTTATCATCCAGTGTACTTCAAGAAATGGAGACCTGGGAAAGGCAATGATTTAATGTTCACATACAACAAATCTTTTCTTACATAAAAGCCACCAAAATTATTAATAACTGTGGCAATGAGCACATGACATTTCCCACAGATGCACTTTAGAGCAATCCCTCTGAATATCTGTAAAAAATTACTGTTGTGAATATGTCCCACGATATTTCTGGAGCACAAATTGTGAGCCTTTGCAACAGTCCTGTGTGTTTACAGAGTTTTTTATGACCTGCAAGGAAAATAAACTGATTTATGCCCACTCTGTTCTATCCCACATGCACATGCATAAGTGCCCATCCAGGCTTGAACACAAACATTAAAAGAGCATTAGAAAAGCCACTGAAGTGAAGCTTTGCAAAGCTAAGACATGCAAAACTTTGCCACCTGTGCAGATACACCTTCTTTGTCATGCACTTTTCCTCCTGGAAGCTTTAATTCCCAGATTGCCTATTCTTCTTCCAAAGATTCCATGCTTTAAGGACAGATGCTGCTCACTAAGTTAATCATTAATCAATATTTTATTTTATCTCAGTTATTCAAAATGGTGTGCAAAGTCTGTTCTGGCAGACTTTTTCTGTCTGAAAAATTACATATAGGCAATTAATATCTAATATTTGTGTGCATTTGTGTGTGCACTGAGTGCATACAGATATTGAATTTTTTTCTGTTCACCTTTAGCTTCCCTGCAAACAATGAGATTTACACCTGAATGAAAGTTTGACTGATCACACCTTTGTGCCAGCTCAGGTTCATTTTGCTGCTCTAAGAAGTGCATGAGACTTCTTCATCCTGCCAGAGAAATGCCAGAAATCCTGAAGGTAGATTTACTGTATTTGAACTGGTTTTGAACCATTTTCACTGCATGATTTGTCCCCTTGTTCTAAACAGCCAGAACACCTTATTCCAGGCACACCTATTCCTTAAGGAAAGTTTCAGCACTAAAGATCATCTTGGATTATTTTAGCCATTCAGCAAACTTTTGCTGAATACCGACTGCATCAAGCAGTAAGGAAAAACAGAGCCCAGAGTCCATCATTGCCCTTTCCTGGCAAAGATTCCCACCCAATAAACCACAATATGTGTCTCTTCAGGTCTGCTTTACTTGTGGCTCTGCACGTGGTTACCCATGGCCTGTGTTAGACAGAAAGGGGAGAGATTCCTTCTCTCCACCCTACATGGTTTGGATATATCTGGTTAGATCCTGCTGCAGGGGTATGGGAAGAGCAGATTTGAGCTTTTCTCAGGCTGAAACTGCCCTGCTACTCCAATTCTGAGATTCCCAGGACAATGTTTCAACCACGGGACCATTATGTAAAAGATGGGTGTTGGCAGCACCTCTCCTGGCAGGTGTCAAAACACTGCTCTCATTGTCTGAGCCCTAAAGTTTGACTTAGAGACCTGTGCCCAAAAGAAAGCTTCTTGCCTTGGATTCATCTTTCTCTGAATTCTCCAAAACCAAGGCACAGAGGGTGTTTCATGCCAGCCACTTCCCTCAGCTGGCACAGATGTTTCACCAATAGGTGTGTACCCGCCTAAGGCCCTGAACTTTTCCCAAGTTTTCTGAAGTCAGGCAGAATTAACTGTTGCTGCACAGGAAATGTAGGCACCTCAGTCTGCAAGGTGACTTCTGGAGAGACTGATTTAAAGACGCATGGATAATGAGAATGTGAGCCCCACATCCATGTTAGGATCTGGGGGATGCAACCCATTCAAAGCCATTTATAGTCAAAAGAAAGATCTTTGCATGAAACAAGTTTGGAGAAGACACCTGACAAATATCTTCTATTTTTTTATGAAGGACAAGACCTAAATATGAACCCATATTTCTTGAGAGAAACACTGATAAATTAGAAATTCAAGCAGGATTATCCAGGTGGGCATCCAGAGTCTGAATCAATCTACTCACCTCATTTTTTTTGTGCACTGAAATCAGAAGGGACAGAGGAAGGGACATGGCTGTCATTGATCCATCCATGTGGAAGAAGTGATAATCCTCTAAAAATCAAGAGAGAGTCAGTGGAGAATTGTATTTCTTTGTGTACATGAAGAAGAACTTCCAACCACCCACCCAGCACAGCTTTTCTACCAGAGGTGGTTCTTCACCCAAAATATAATTGAGTAGTGAATACTTTAGTTTTACTGCAGAGGACTTTGGATCTTAAAAGCCTACAGGCATTGACTGAAGAAGTTCCTGGAAGAGAAATTCATAGAGAGCTATTAAAAATAAAGTTACAAACCTGGTTCAGCCCAAATCCAGAACTCAGTGGAGGCTGGAGGAGCATTTTGTGCTCTCTGTATGCACCCAATTGCTGTGCTGTCCCAGAGATATTCACCCCCAGTCGTGGTCAGAGGTGACCAGCTGGGTTTCAGTAAATGAACCGGCATTTCCAACTAGGAAATTTATATGAGGTCCATGAGCTTTAAGAAATTAAAATACATTAAAAGGGTGCAATCCCTGCCTTCAGTCATGCTGTCATACCAACAAATACAGCAAGGAGGATCTTGAGATTCTACCAGTGACTGAAACTTACCTATTGCTTAGACATAGAATGGTAGAATACCATACAAAGGTAGAATAATTCTTTCAGAGTCCCTAAATTCAACTCTGGAAGTAGGAAATTAGCAGAAGTTTGTGTAAATTCTTTGCTGTTCCAAGATGCAGAAATACACCTCATCTGCTGTCAAAGAAAGAGTATCTTCCACAACCACATGGTTTAAATAATTCAGTTTATTATTTCAGTGTCAGTGAAATGTTTTGAAAACAAAACAAACAAAATTTGCTGTAAATTATCTTAGAATCACAGAATGGTTTGGGTTGGAAGAGACCTAAAAGTTCTTTATTCCAACATCCTTCTGCCATGGGCTGGGATACTTTCCACAGTCCCAGGTGGCTGCAAGCCCTGTTGCATTTGGCCTTGGACACTTCCAGGGATGATGATGCAGTAGCTTCTCTGGATAAATTTTTCTAGGTCTAACCACTATTTTCTCCTTCATTATTTTGATGTTTTGAAAAGCAGATACAAAGTACCAAGAAAAAAAAAAAAAACAACCAAACACTGTTTGCTGTATTATAATGAGATTGTTTTTCCGAGCAGTTAGCCCACATAACAAAACCTAAAGCTACCTAAAGACTGAGCTATCCTTCATCTCCAGTGAGCAGCAGTGCTGTGTGGTGGTGAAGAAATATTATAGAGATACTTGTGCACAAAAAAACTTGTTCTCATTTGCTTTTAAGAGAAGACAAAAGGGAAAGAGAATAGTCAGGTGGAGTTCAAAGACCTTAATTTTATACTCTGAGCCTTCGTTGCCAGAGAAGCAGCCAGGGCTTCAACTGGAATGACTGATACTCACTGCCAGCCAGTACAGCCAGCCAAAGAAGTAACCTGATTCAAAGACAGGGCTAAGCAAGAGATATCACTCACAAGGGGTTTTTTTCCTGTAAAAAAAAAGTTAACAAAGAGGAAGAAAGGATTGTGTCATAAGGAGGCTCAACACTTCCTTCTGTGCAGTCAATGGAAAAGCTCCCACTGTAGCTTCGATCTGAAAAACAACACAGTATGACAAGTCTGATGGATAGATTCATACCAGAGGTCCTGAATACACCTAAATTCATACAGAATAACAATAGTACACAAATCTAAAAGCAGATAAAGTATACCAAAGAGTTGTAATGGTCTTGTTTGACTTCAAGGGAATTTATCATGAAATAGCAGGTTCTTTACTTTGGGTTTCTGGCTTAAATCTGTCTCAGAATATAGAATCATAGAATGGTTTGGGTTGGAAGGGACCTTAAAGCTCATCTCACTCTAACGTCCTGCCATGGGCAGGGACACCTTCCAGAGACCAGGTTCTTCCAAGTCCTGTCCAACCTGGCCTCGAGGATACTTCCAGGGTTGGGTAAGAAGCTGAAGAATTTTCACCAGATGCATGTTTGTTGTGCTAGGCTACACAAAATGACATGTTAGCCTCAATTCCAAGCAGATAAAAGGCACATCACTCAGCTGGTGCAGACTGGCACTCCTGGTGACAGTGCTCACAGAGTGCACAGAGAAGATGGATGAATATTTTGTGTGTGGGCTTTTCCAGTCTACGGACAGTCCCTCCAGGTCAGGACTGGGAGCTAATTTCACACGTTTCATTTTTTTTCCTGCCCTCTTCTTCTCATGTGTCACACACAATCCCAGCTCTGTCTACCAAGAAAACAGAGGACTAAACTGGCACACCAAAGCAACGGGGATGTCATTGGAAGAAATTAAGAAACAGTAAAGAATGAGATTGTGTCACA
The DNA here is from genome assembly GCF_052056855.1 of Sturnus vulgaris. Classification (NCBI taxonomy): domain Eukaryota; kingdom Metazoa; phylum Chordata; class Aves; order Passeriformes; family Sturnidae; genus Sturnus; species Sturnus vulgaris. Next base: position 111,063,353 of record NC_142245.1, on the reverse strand, counting down.
AGAAGGGTCACTATTTTCCTTTTGTGCAGTCAGTGGAAAAGTTCCTACATCTCCACTTAAGCCAAAAGACAAAGTACTAAACTGCAGTATCTGGAATCCAACATAAGAGCCAGAGGCATGTGAAACTCAGCTATTTCCAATTGCACAAACCTGTGCAAACACAGCTTTCATTTTTCTTCCTCTCAAGATTCCCTGGTAGTTATCAGCTTCTAATATTCTCCTAAAAATTCCCAGTAAAATTTAAAGAAACAATTCACCATTTGGCTGTGTGCTGTAACAAGAGCTTTTGTGTAGTTGTAATGTGAAATTTCACTGCTCATTTCTGCTCAAGGGTCTGGAAATATTTACAATTGCTTGTTTTGATGTCCAGTCATTTATAATAGGAACTTATTAATTTTGTTTGTTTGTTTGTTTTTTGCTATTAGAATGGCCAGTGACTTGTACTGTATTTAGCCCAAGGCATCCAACACTGTCCCAAAGAAATCCATGCTGCTATCCAGAAACTGGTTTATAACACACTAAGAGGCAGTTTGTGTGCAGTCTCTCCCTTTTAGACGGTAAAAAAAATTTAGTTATGGATGGCTGGATCACGGCAACTCTATCAGAGGCAAGGAAAACTTCCTGGCCCTGTTTCACCTGCAAGCACAGGAAGAGTGAGGAGCCACTCCACAGTTCCTGCCTTCTCCACTGTCCATAGAAGGAAGCTCAGTAAATAATTTTAGAATATGTATCAAAATTTAAGATAGCTGGACCAAAATTACTTCCCTGAGATTGCAGAGGGAGTCTAAGAAGGACCCATTGGAGTTGTTATTCAATAACTCAACACAAGAATATCTTCCTTTTCAAAACTTTATTTATGTCTAAGGAGCAGTGGACTGGTCATGAATATTCATGTTTTTGGAAACCAAGGTTGTAGTTAAGACCTCAGAGAACTTCCATGTGATCATGTCCTGTTCCACTCACCATCAATCCTTTCCTTCAGTGAACCACAGAGGAAGAGGGAAAACTGCTAATTAAAGTTTTTCCAAATGCCAGTGACTGACCTGACTGCACCAGCTCCTCCACATATTGGAATTCCAGCATCATAATGAGTGTTCTCCCAATGAAGGAAACATATATGGTGATAGTTTTGTGAGGGTGGTATGGATTTGACTGATTTTGTACTATATCAAAATTAATTATTCAATGGCATTTGGGTACATTAAATTTTGTAATCAGATGACTCAACCCTTGTTAATTTATCATTAAGACCAAAGGTAAAATCTCAGTTATTCTAACCCCATTAAACTTTTTTCCCCTTCCTTTATTTCTGGTTTGTTTGTTTGTTTGTTTGTTTGTTTGTGTGTGTGTGTGTGATGCCAGTCCACACATTGTCCATTCTGCAGCCTCATTTCCCTTTGAGTCCCATGGGGATAAATTAGCTGTACTCCACCCACCAGATGGTTGCTCTGCAAAGTGGAATGAAGGTATGTGCTGAGCATCCCTGCACATGCTGAGATTAAATATGGATTCATGGATTTCTGTTTTCTGTCCTCCCTGAACTTTTCTGTCTCCTCTCGAGGACCATGAAACGGCTACAGGGGTCAGATCCAATGTGAGGTGGAGAGAACATGTAGGAAAAGCACATTCAGCTATTCCAGGAGCTAAATCCAGGGCTTCAGGACTACCTGGGAAATGAGTTTGTTCATAACTGTCTTCCAGATCTTAAGGTTGTTTTGGGTTGCTTGAGATTTGGGTTGTTTGGGATTGTTTTGAGTTGCATGGGGTGGTTGGGGGAAACTCCTCCCCTTTTTCATTCCCTCTGGATTTTTTCCAGGTTTACAGTCAGGTTCCTACACCATGCCAACAGGCTGGATGTAATCCTTCGACTGCCTTGTGCAACTGAAATTCTTCCCAAAGAACCAGGAAAACACAACTGAGTCCTCAGGAGCTGGCAGTGAATGAAAGTCAAGCTGAGCCTACTTTGCTCAAAAGTTTTTTCAGAACATGCAGTGTCAATAAACGTGTTCTTGCTGTCCCACATGCCAGAGATTCCAGAGGTTACACTGCACCTACCCTGGACAAGGGGCAAAATAACATGGAAATAACCATGACTTCAGCTAACCAACCTGAATTCAGCTCAAGGTTCCTATAAAATTTGGGTTTTTTTCTGATATGATGCTGTAATTCAATATCGAAACCAGAGTGGTCTTGGCTTTGTTGCTCTTTTAATCTCAATTCAGCCAGTTTGCTGAATACACCTACCAGAACTGAAAGCATTATTTATGTGGTGGGAAGATATTTAAAGTGCTTGGATGCCTAAATTTCCCTGAATTTCTCACTTTCCTCAAAACCAAACTATGGAAAAATCCAAATTTACTACGGTGCTTAAACATATAAGGATAATTTTTATAGGTATCTACTTATTAATAGGTAATTTCTGTTGACTTTCAATTCTGTAAGCAGTATATGTAATATATATTTTAAATGCAATATTTATTGCTATTGAATTCTTATTGACTTTAAAAGATAAGGGGAGATCAGACAGTATGTCAGATACATTTGTAGTCCAAATTAATTTTTTTTCTTTTTAATAAGAAGGTCATTTATTTAGGTGCTGAATTAAGAGCCTTTGTCAAATAATCTTCATTCTAATGTAAACAGGACATTTCTGCTTAACATCCTTTTTCTGCTGATGTAAAACAGGTTGGAAAGGATCTCTACAAGTCCTCTGGGTTTAGTGGTGAAGCTCCTTTTACATGAGGTTTGCCCAGGTGTGAGCACTGGGTTGGGCTGAGGGAAGTTTGCAGGATGAGTACAGTGGAAATGTCACAGCTGTCACCATTATCTTGATGAGAAACACTTCTTAATGTCTTACAACCTTCCAGTACCTTAAGGGGCTACAAGAGGGCTGGAGGGAGACTTTGAACAAGGGCCTGGAGAGACAGAACAAGAGAGACTGGCTTTAAACTGGAAAAGAACAGGCTTAGATTAGAAATTAAAAATAACATCTTGAGTCAGAAAATGGTGAGGCCCTGGCACAGGCTGCTCAGTTGTGCCTTCCTCATCCCTGGAAGTGTTCAAGGCCAGGCTGGAATGGGCTAGGAGCAGCCTGGGATAGTGGAAGGTGTCCCTGCCCATGGAAGGGGTTGGAACAAGATTTTGAACATCCCTTCAAACCCAAACCATTCTGTTCTTCTGTGATCCTTTGCACTAATATGGCTTTATCTACTGAAACCTGCTCTGATCTCTAATGCATCAGTCACCAAAAAAGCCCCAATAAAGGATGATGAACCCATCTTCAGAGCCTTTTACAGACAGTTGTGCATTATTCCACTCTTCTACAGTTGTGGAAACTGAGGCACAGACATGTGGCCAGAGCAAGCTGAAGATCATGGACTTGTCATCAGCTATCAGAACCAGAAAACCTTTGAGTTCTATGTCATAAACAAAAGTATCATTGCCTTTATTTGCTAAACGACCCATTAATAAATTAAAATCAAGAAAATTTTTTTTAAAAAGAGACAAAGATAAGACTATGAAGGCAAAGAGATTTTGTTTCTAGCAAATCATATCTGTATGGGTGGAATCAAAATATCTTCAAATAGCATAGGAAATGCACCCATTCCTGTCACCTAGCTAGGCAACCCACTAGGGACAGCACATCCCCCTGTAGCTGAATCCCAGAGCTCGTGGGCACGAAATGTCTCCTGTGGGCTGTTGTAGTCAGCCCTGTCAAATCCAAAATCTTCCCTCCCTGCCTCTCTCCCAGTCGTATTTCCTTCCTCCACCAATTGCTGGACAAAAAAGAAAAGACGATTGCTGTAGAACTGTATCAGAGATGCCAATCTAATTATTTTTTTTTTTCTTTTCTTTTTTTGGACATTGCATCTCTGGAGGAGGGAGGGGGAGGACAGGGAGTTGCAAAGGCGGGGGCAGCTGAGGAGGGAGAGGAGGGGGGAAGAAGAGAAAATATTTCCTTTGGCGATTCTGTTTTGCTTTTGAAAAGGGACTACTTTCCTCACTCCTTATCCCTCCTGACAAGTACAAGCACTTTGGGCCCTAACTGGATGTGAACATTGTCAAAAGAAATTTGGGCTAAAGGGAGGCATCTGCAGCTCTGTTCCGATCGCGCTCCGTGCTGGAGCCACTTTTGCCAATGTGGCAGGGTGGCTGGTGGGCAGACACCAGTACAGATGGGAACTTCACATACTGTATGCATCATGACCAACTATAAAAACAGTCACAACGCATCACTTCTTACCCGGCCAGTCTCCCTGGAACCTTCACTTCCAATTTCCGTCTCGCTGACATTCACGGCTTACAGTGAGCTTTTATGTTCCAGCATCAGTACAGTATTAATGCAGGAGAAAATGGGTGGCTGGGCTACTGCAGCAAGGAATTAAACCTCTGATCTCAGCCAGACGTTGGAAGGGAGGAGCAATACAAGGGGAATTGTGTAACCAGACTCTATGGAAAAGGTGGGGGGAAAGTAGGAGATGAGCATCAGGAATATTTTCTGACTCTGTGAACACACAGCAAAGCGAGGGGTGCTCTGAAAAAGAAACATAGCAAGCAGGCACTCTCCCAAATTGTAATTTAATGCTTGGAATAATCCTATTGTGTCAGCTACCCACCGCCAAAGAACTGAGGATAAATTTAACTTAAAAAAAAAAAAAAATTAAGGGGATGGCAATTTGAACAGCTTAATGTTTCTTCAAAGGCTAAGTGATGGAAAGCATTGCTGAAGTAAATTGACAACTCGGAATTAACTGGGTGCTGGCAGAGCTCAGGTAAAGGTTTGACGGTAACATGAGCTTTCCAAAGTGTTTCCAAACTGAAGTATTATGAAAAGGTAAATTATGTTTTGTATTCATGACTGAAAGCATTTTATTTTAAAGCGCTGCCGATGCTGTCAAGGTGGAGATTCGAGCTTTATGTACAGTGCCTCTAGCCCTGCGATGTGAGTGAGGCAACATGACAGCTTGTAATAAGTAATTTTTATACAGTTGCATTTATCACTCAAGTAGGCTTGGCAATATTAAACACAGCCCTTAAAATGCTGCAGAAGAGGAAGGACAGGGGCTGGAGGCCATGTGTTCTGTGTGTGTGTGTGTGCATGTGTGTGTTTGTAACTTCTTTTTTTTTCTTCTTCCAGGCCCATTCCTGTTAATGTGGCACTTTTTAAGATATGCACAGAAATGCTTCCAAATTGTTAATATGTCACTAAAAGGTTACAAATGAAATGACCCCGTTTAGCCCAAAGGATGTTATTTTAGGATTTAATGAATTAGACATTGAGACCATTTTCAGGCAAAAATCAATTGCCTCAATTAACAAATTTGTGCGAGTCCAAATATTTACAAAATAAAGGCCCAGAAACCACATTCTTTGTTTCCCTTTCTCACTCTCTACTCTGTTTCCTCATTAACATTTTCATTTCCATGAAAGTGTGAAGCATCAGCTCTTTCTCTGGGCTTGTAAAGGCCAAAGTGTTGACAATTTTCTTGTTCTTTAGAGCCTGCTCTTTTCTGTTTTCTCCTTTTGTCATGAATATTTCAGAACAAGCTAAAAAGAAGTGGTGATACCCCTTCCCTCTCATGGAAAATAGAAAAAATTAGTCAAATATGTCATTTGTGGAAGAAAATTTTATAAAAATATAAGGCAATTAATTTTATGAGATTGCAATGAGAAGGGAATTTTCTTCTATTCATGGGATTTATAGGAAGTGCTGCTTGAGTCTGAGCCAAGGGGAGCCAAGAATCTCCGAGCCAAATGGCAGCTCTTAAACCTGCTACAGCAGAGCCCTGGGATATGGTCTGGTTTGCAAGGAGTTACAAATTTCAGTGGATTTCCAGTGAATTCAGCCATTTAATGCTGAAATAACGTCAGATTGAAGGGAACAAAAAATTGAAAAAAGGACCAGTGTCTATTATTATTCATATGACCCAGATGAGAAAATCATGCATTTGCAGTGGGAGGTGTGTCTAACACGGGCACGGTGGCTGCCTCGGGACATTGGCTGGATGGGGAAAGGAGGACTTGCAGCTCACAGGATCTGGGTGTCTTCTCTATCAGACAGATGAAAGAAGGAGCTGATTGCTTCGTGCATTCCATGCTTATTCCAAGGCAGGAAAGAGTAACAAATAGACAGATGTGGCATTTACCCCATCCCTGAAAGCATTCAAGGCCAGGTTGGAGAGAGCTTGGAGCAGCCTGGGACAGTGGAAGGTGTCCCTGCCCCTGGCAGGGTGCTAAAACTGGATGATATTTTAGGTCCATCCCAACTCAAACCATTCTGTGATTCCATGATTTACCTTTGCAGCAGTGGTGATTCATGAGTATCAACTGAGTATAAAGCGAACACAGAAACAGTCAATAAATGTTAGAAGTGAATATATATTAGAGATTTTGAAAATAAGTTCATTAATCCACAAAATAAACTAGATCTTCCATATAAGTCTCCACAACCAGTCTGATTATGAGTTTCAGGGACACCTTCCACCATTCCAGGTTGCTCCAAGCCCCATCCAACCTGGCCTTGGGCACTTCCAGGGATCCAGGGGCAGCCACAGCTTCTCTGGGCACCCTGTGCCAGGGCCTCACCACCCTCACAGAGAAGAATTTCTTCCCAAAACCCCATCTAAACCTACTCAGTCTGAAGCTGGTGCCTCTCATCCTATCACCCCAGGCCCTTGTAAAATGTCTTTCCTCCTCTTTCTTGTAGATTCCCTTCAGGTACTGGAAGGCTGCAATTAGGTCACCCCAAGCTTTTTCTTTCCCAGGCTGAACAATCCCAATTGTCCCAGCCCAGCTCCACAGCAGAGCTGCCTCACTCCTCTGATCATCTCAGTGGCCTCCTCTGGACTCGACCCAACAGCTCCATGTCCTTCCTGTGCTGGGGATCCCAGAGCTGGAGACAGGACTCCAGGCATGCTCTAGCTAAGAATAAGTGGACAAAGAGTAGGAATGGAGTTTAACATGTCATAAATGTTGGGAGGTTGGATGCTAAGAGTATGGAGATGCAAGTGGACTTTTGTGATGAATCTTTTATACCTGTGCCATCCTTGGATACCCCCTGGAGAGATGCTTGGTGCTGCTGTGGCTCTGACATGCTGTGTGGCAGCTCCTCCTATCTGATATCTCTTACAGCCTGACAATTAAGAGCTAAACAGCAGTAAAAGTGATAAATTCGATCTTGCACATTAGAATCAAATCTGTTGTTACCTCAGACTCTCCGAGCCCCAAGGTAGGTGCCAAAAGATTTGTCTCAAGCAAAGAATATCTCATGTGGATTGTTGGATCATGTGGATTTATTGCACAACCAATACACAAACTGTGATTGTTCTTGCTCTAACCCTTTTGGCTGTACATCACTATTTACACCACAAATATAAAATATACAGTTTTGCTTTGATCCCATGCACTATATCCACAATTTGAGCTCCATTCCTATTGATTGTGTGTAGTCATGTTGTATCTTCTTGTTTGACCAATATATCCAATGATATAAATATTACTTAAATAGTCTATGCAGTTTGTATTCCAGGTGAATTCATGCAGCTGTCCTTGTAGAAAAGCTTGCACACCTGGAGGTTAACATATGTCTAAACAGAAAATTCATTTCTTTTAGTTAACAAGACCCTGTCATTGTAATAAATGAATTATGAAAAATGTGTGTTGATAATCATGTGTAGAAAAACCTGCAAGAGCTTCTCAGCCATGGAGGATGGGAACAGTGTTCAGCAGTCCATACCATAGACCTCTGCAGTGAAAATATCTCCAAATCAGCTAGCATGAAGAATTTTCTGTCTTTTAGAAAACATGTCACTTTTAGAGCAGTTTACTTGATAAGAATTTAAGGATTATCTGTATTGAACCCAGATACCATCTCTTTTCTCCTTTAATTTCCTAGGGGACTACAGACAGTCAGACTGTCTGTAGCTCTGCAGCACAGACCTCTGCTCCATAAATCCAACCCATCCTATTTCAGAGTTCTGTTAAATTGCACAAAGATGTGGTTTATGCAGAACTAATAATGGCAAAAGAAATCACAGGGCTTAAAATTACTTTCCTGAAAGTACACAACAGGAGGAGGACCTGAAGATCACAAGGTTGGTTTGACCAGAGTCCTTTTGCTGAAACCACCAGTCAGATGGCAGTACATCTATTTCTAGTAGTGCCTCTGTGTAAAAGGAACCTATAACTTTTACAGAAAAAGAAACTTGGGATGTTTCATATGTGACATGGAACAATTTCTGCTTAATATAGGAAAACTTAATTGTGCTTGATTTCAAAATGGATTGAATACTCCCACCAAAATGATTCTTCTTCACCTCTTAAAAAAAAATTTAGGGTATTTTTAGGCACTGAATAAGCAATGTCCATGGCAAGGGGCTGAAACAAGATTAATTTTTAAGGTCTTTGAGGTCTTAAAGTCCCTTTCAACTCAAATCGTTCCACAATTCTATGAAATTAACTTATGGTGAAAAATTAAGAAGTATTTTGTTACTGCAGAGGTGCATGAATAATGACCAAGAATAAAACAAAATCTTTTATACATTAAAACAACAACAACAAAAAACATCTCAGGAAACGGCCTGTGTAAGCCACGTGTGCGACTCACACATTCATGTGTAAGTAGTTTTACTGAGAGAACAAAGGATGTTCCTGGACATTCCCATTACATTACAAAGCTGGTGCTCCAAGAATAATATGCCTGAGAATAAAACAATAATTATAAAACCACAAATGAAATCAAAGCAGTGCTGCCGAAAGCCTGAAGCAGCACAGGTTTACGAGGCATGTAAATATAGCAGCTTGGATAAAGATGTAAACCCTTACACTGCACCCTTTAAAATCTCACACTTCAGAAGCCAGTGGAAACACACTGGACTGAAAATGTGGGTAGATAATCACTGGATCTCTGGTAAGAAATGCTGTTCATTTTCTTTTAAAGCTGTGTGAATACATGCAAGCTCAAATTAAGGAGAGCAGATAACCAACTGCACGCTAGAGATGAGCAGGCTGCTTAAAGCGACCACATAATCGGTGAAGCTTTAAAAAAGGAAGAAAACAGCTTGAGGCCTTTTCTCCTTCTTCCTCTAGAATGTGACATCATTGTATATGACACAACACCTTGGAAGGAACCATATGGGGAAATGCAGACATGTTGCTAACTAAATGTGAGCTCCTTCGTGATGAAAAAATCTTGTTGCTGGCCAAAGCCTGGATGGTCTCAGAAAAAGCACAGTTTATACAGTGGAACTGACAGTTCTACTTCAAGGACATTTTTCATGTCTAATGCCCTTTCTGTGTGCAGGATTTAGAAAGGCATACCAGGAATATAATACTGGGTTTTATCCAGATCTAATAAAAAATGGTCGATTCAACTTATCACCTTAAAATACAGGAGATTTACTGATGTGGGTTTTTGCTTGGCTGCTTACAGAACTAAATTTTAGATCTCTAAACTCATTATTTGTTGTTAGCTATTCCACTGATTTAAGGAATATATATACACCCTACCCCTACCTTGTAATGCTCTTTAGGTTGATCTTTGTATTTTTTTTTCATTAATTCTAAATTTCTCTAAATTATAAAATCATAGAATGGTTTGGGTTGGAAGGGACCTAAAAGCTCATCTCTCTCCACCCCCTCCCATGGGCAGAGACACCTTCCACTATCCCAAGTTGCTCCAAGCCCTATCCAACCTGGCCTTGAACATTTCCAAGGATGAGGCAGCCACAGTTTCTCTGGGCAACCTGCCAGTGCCTGTTGACCTTATTGAAGTTTTGGATTAGAATTTATATCTAAAAGCTCAATATTTTAAAATTTTCGTTATAATCATTGCCATCAGTAGCAGTAACAGCACTAGTCATAATAGTAGCCATAGTAATAATTGTAGTAACAGTGAATTTAACTGAATACAATGTAAACTGACAATAATTATTTTTCAGGGCTGCTCAGATTCTTTAATGATTGTCTCTGAGGATGTGAATAAAACCTGTCAGCTTTAACCCAAGCTTTCATCATTAATATCCACTTTCACTGACACAGGAACTGGTTCCAAAGTTGTCTTATGTAACTTCAGCAGAACAGGTGATCCAGACAGCTTTAGATTATGAGTGTTAATAGATGAGAAAAGGATAAAACTGAAATGAGGAAGCTGCCTGAACAAGTATACTTTAGTGTATTAAAAATTACAAAAAATGCCGTTTAAAGTTAAAAGAATTTCCCATGGAACACAACATTTGCATTTCTGTGAGCCCATCCAACTAATGGGATGGGAATCAGGAATTTCTCAGAGTTCCCGTATGAGATATTGCATCTCATCTTTAGTGCCTAAATTGAAAAAGATGATGGACCCCAAACCAGAAAACTTTCACATTCATGTTGGCTGAAATACCACAGAAACCCAAGTATATAATTGGAACTACTTAGATAAAATTAGACATTTTAATTTTTCTCTTCATTAGAGACTGAAATCTATACTTAACTTTAATGATCTGTCTCATGAAAATGACTCATGAAAGCACCTAATCATGTGCTTGATTTTTATTTAAGTCTGTGATTAAATTCCATAGAAATTAGCAAAATTTAAGCTTGCCTTCAGGATTTACAATGAGCTTAGGTGCATTCTTGAGTAGCTACCTTGTCCTGAATGATTTTTTTTTTTGGGTTTTGATGGTTTGGGATTCAGATGGAAGATATTGTTCTTTCATTTCAAAATTTGATCATGAGCCAAGACACCAAAAAAGGGAAAAAAAATAATAAATCAACTGAAGACTTGCAACCAGATTTTTTTTTTATTTAGGCTTTTACATGCAAAACTACTTATATTTTCACTCTCTCATGTAAGCTGATGTATTCAGACTAACACAGCTCCAGCAACTGCAGGCCAACTCCATCTCTGGGGTAAATGCATGGCCTGGAGGGATATATTTGATTCATAATGGCCACAGCTGAATTATAGTGAGTGCTGGAGTGTTATTTATGTTATATCTGAAAGTTCATTGAAATTATTTAGATCCAGATCCCTCAAAGGATAGAAGTACAACACAGGTTAGATTTATGTGGCCAAGTCCAGGTGAGGGATCCACAAGCTCTGCCTCAAAGCAAAGGTCCCTCCACTGGCACCTGTGATTTTGTGTGCCTGTTCTGGAGCCAGCACAGGGAATTTATTCTGAAAATCATTTCCCTTTAACTGGGATTCACATCTAAGCATAGTTAAGATTTACAAACTGGGTAATAGCAGATCTATATCTCAGATTTTTTTGGGTAAGATATTTGCAAACCACTTGGAGCACTTCATCAGGGAATGCAAAGCCTGGCTCGATCAAAACTAATTCCTTCCATTCCCTGGAAATGTGGCTTTATCCATGGGCACTCTTGGGCTCTCATTCTAAGGGCACAGGAAGGATCTGGAAGTAGGGAAGACAGGAGGAGAAAGAATTGTAAGAAATCAGGGGCTTTCCATCCCATTTATATCTCAAGTATTCGGCAGAAGGAGGTGCAAAATCGTTGGGGCCAGGGAAAAAAATAACATTATATGAATCACTATTCAGGTTTTCACATAGACAGAAAAATTTCGTCTTCCATTCAGGTACATACAATATAATCTAGGAGAAAACAATGACAAAATGAACTAAAAACCATTGTGAAATACAGTGAAAATCAGATTTTAGAGCTAGAAAACTGTCTTTAATTTAAAGTGCCTGTCCTGGTTTAGGAGTCACCCCAAGACAGTGCCGCAAAAGAAAATTTTCTTGAAAATCATGTTTTCGGAAGCAGAATTTTATTTTTTTTTTTTTTTACATTGTATCTCATTTTATGCTTCTTTCATTTCCTTATGTATTGTCTTCTTAATTTGTATTTATATATTTTTATATGTGTTTTTCTTCTTAATTTATTTCGCAATTAAAAACCTGCAACTTAAAATAAAATGGGAAATGAAGTTTTAGAAGCAATTGACTCTCATTCTTCCTTCCCCGTCCTGTCTCCTGTGGACAAGTGGGATGATCCATTGTGATATAATTCAATCTTACCCATTCTTTGAAAAAATCCTAAAAGTAGTATTTTTTGATCTTAATGTGAAGACTTTCTGAATTGTTAAAATATTAAATTGTCCACTGGAATATCCAGATGCAAATTGAAATCTGAAACACTAATTTATCCACTATTAGGATCATCATTGCCATTAGAACATAATGTTAGATGTGCAATCAGAAACTGGGATTGCACTGGGCTTAATGTTTGCCAGTCATTATCTGAGAGTTCAGAAATGAAAAGAGAAAAGTGTTTAAATGAAGATTAGAGACAGGTAAATCACTCAGATGATATTGCTTCATTTTGAATGTGCCAGGCACAGTACATTTTCAAGGAATATAGCAGCAAATATTCACCCTGTATCATCAGATAAGGTGTCTTTGGAGAGGAAGGTTCCAAAATGAAAGCTGAAACTGGGATTCCTGTATCTGTGCTCTGGCATTTATTAAAATGGTCTGAATTTCACAGGAGCAAAGGCCTGAAAGAGATCCTGTCCCCAGATCAACAGCTGTAATCTCCTGCTCTGCCACTGAATCATAATACCTGGCACCTTTTCTAAACAGGTCTTGCACTTAAATACATGATTATCTGCCTTTTTGAGCTTATTGAGGGGAAGCTGTTCCAAGTTTCATTTCTAGTTAGAAACCTACTAAGGAATCCCAGAACACCTATAGTCCTATGGCTAAGAAGTAAGCATGTATTTTTTCACATTTAAGTGCAAAAAAGTCTGTTGAAAGGCTGTTTTTAGACGAAAAATTATCACATTTGGGGGAGACATAAGAATTTGAAGCCCCAGGGGTGAATTTTCAAATGGTTAAATGCAAACCTCTGCTAAAGGGAGATGTGACAAGGTGAAGGAAAGGGACAGGGATTGTAGGGACTTATGAGCTCAAATCTGCTTTAGCTTGGGAATTTCTGCTTTGTGCTCCTCTGGATAATGCAGATGCATTTCAGCACGTTTCCAGATGTGTGAAATACATCTGGAACACATGGGAAGCCACGTACTGTCATTGTCCACACTCTACACAGAAGTGTGGAAGACAAGACCAACATAAAAGATGTTTGATTTATATAGGTGTGATTGTGCCTTTGTTAATACACCTTCCTTGATACAAAGGATGCTACCAACCTGCTCTTTGGGCAAGGGAATGAGAAGTTTACTCCATGTTTCCAGAGAATGCAGTCAGTGTGAGCCACATGTATGGCAATTAACTGTTTTAATGCAATAAATATTATACTGAAGTATAATATACATCAATATTAATATAAAATGTTGCTTCAAACATATATTAGACTCTTAATTCATTTAAATTAAGTGGAAGATGTTTACTGCAAGTCATAGATTTTGAAAAATTCTCATAACCTGGCTTCTAACTTTGACTTCCCTCCTTTTCCATGCAAACAGCTGCCAAGAAAAATAGTAGTGTTACATCCCAACCTCTTGCCTTTGACAGGGTTAATGCCACTTTCTTTCTCCTTCCTTTCTTTACCCTCTGCTGCCTAAAAAGAACACCCAGGTTCAATGAGTGACAAATCATTACAGACCATACAGTGTAATTAAAAAGCACAGCCATTGATCAGCTATGAGCTAAACCTGAGACAAAAAAGTGAGAGACCCAGAATAGCTGGCAAAACTTCTCATTGAATCTGTCTGAAATGGAAGATGTTCTCCCTGGAGGCATGGAGCGTGGCCCATTGTGCATTTCCATTAGAGATACACACTGACTCCGAGCATGCCATTGATGTTGGCCTATTTATGAAAGGCTGTTGAAAGAGGTTTCAGAGTTAATTGAAAAGAGCTGTTTCTGAAGTAAGGTAACTTCAAACAACACAGCTCTGAAATGTGTTTTAATGGACTGGAAATCAGTGAATTTTCCATAGTGTACATGAAATAAAAATGGATGGCATCAACTGAAAGCTGTGCTGCCATTTGGTGGGATTTCTTTCTCTGTTATTATTGTTGTTGCTGTTATTGCTATCAGTATCACTCACTGTCACTATCACTATTAACACCTTTTTTAACTATAGCTGCTCAATTGCCAGTGATAAAACAGCTTTGGTCTTGATTGATTAGGGGATCATTTTCTAGGATCTGCCAAAATATTCATTAAAAGTCCTTTCTCCACACATTTGTACACAGGCTGCCTGCAGAAACTGCCAGGCTTGAGCCATGGAAAACAGAAGGACAAGCACGTTCAGTTGTCAGGTAGAAGTAGGTTCCAAAGCCCTCCTTTACTAAGGTATGATGTGTTTAAAGTGTGTTTATTCTTAATGATACTTCCATTTTAAAATTAAAGCATATGCATAAATTCAAGCATGCATTTACTCAGGCATTTGTTTAGTCTCTGCCTTGAGCTGTCTTGCACATAAGTTTGTATTTAAGTCTGTGCTTAAATAAAAACCTTTTCAGCAAAACATGCACCTGAATTTCATAAAGAGTAGCCGAGTATACGTTTAAATCTCAGTTTGTGATTAAATACTTTTCTCAGCTGAAAACAACATACTTTTAAATTATTTTTTTAAAGCTTGGCAATGGGTAATAAAAATAGGAATGACTGAGTTAAATTTATGCCTTCCCCTCAATTTTATTTTCCAGGAATTTAGAGTGAGCAAGAAGAAAAGTAATTCCTTACCCTTGGATGAAGTGAGTTTGGACATCACAATGGTGTTCAGGCAGAAAGGAACAAGATCAAATTTTGAGAAACTTCCTCAGACTGATTAAGACCCAGTACCTTGAAAAAACTCATAAACTCCTATGAATTGCAGGGAAAAGATGAGAGCAAAATAACTCAGTGTAACACAAGCAATAATCAAACAACTTCTGACACTGAGCTTGAATGATAATGAGTATTTTACACCTCCATTCTACTCTTAATCCTCTAAGTAATTCACAAGTTCTGTTGAAAACCTCCCATGTTCCATTAAAAGAGATGACCTCACAGACATTAATTAACTTAATCTCACAAAACTCATTTAAAATACAGAAGAGCTGTTGTCCTCATTTTTAAATAAGGAATGAAACACAAGGATAGTAATGACTTTCATACAAAACCTACCAAAATCAGCAGAAATATTTAAATCGCAGCCTTGCACAGTGCTACCTTTACTCATTATTATTTTAAGTTTTAAGGCTACTGGGTAAAGAAAATAAAATGTAAAAAACCTGGAACACCCTTAGGGCACAAAAAAGAACAGTACAAGGAAAAACCAGAAAAATTACTTCAGTTTTAAATAACTAGAAATCTCATTTTTTAGGGCTGTCATGACACTTTGGCATCTGCAGTGATTTTTGAAAATTTGTGGCTGATAATCATGGATTAACATGTGCTCAACTTATCTTTGAAGTTGCTGTGGGTGCTTGCATACACAGATTAAGAATGTGCTACTTGTTCTGCAGAGCAGCCATCAAAAAAAGGACAGGGATGAAGGCTGGGGTTGGAATCTGAATGTGAGGGCAATGTAACTCCTTACTTCAGTAGATAAACAGTTTGGATTTTCTGAGGTATTAAATATTGAGTTGAGAGATTTATTTTTTTCTGTCACTCCAACATCTATACCTGGAGTATAAAGATTCTCTCTGAGATAGAGAATTAGGCACTGAAACTGGGAGGACTAACAGCCAACATGTTTAGCTAATGCAGAGGAAATAGGAGATACTGGGAAAAAATGGAAAACCAGAAAGGAAAGCATGAATTTCAGTGTCCAAGACACATATTTTAAAATTAGGATTAGATCTTGCCAGGAAAGCAGGATTCAGAGCCTGAGAACTGAGGCAGATTTGAGCTGAGAGCAGATTTGAGTTGTCGAAAGTATTCATTTGAGAAAAGGGACATTTGGGTCATTCAGATGTGGAGTTTGAACTTGCATTTCCCCTCTTGAGGAGAAGTGTTCTAACCACCAAAAAAAAAAAAAAAAAAAAAGAATTGTTTCCTGGTGTTCCAGTCAAAGCCAGATTTTGAGTACACAAAATTTCACAGCTGTGAGTCCAGAGGGTGAGGAATAAAAGAACTTAACTCGAGCATCTGGAAGAGAACATAACCTTATTCTACTTGTTCCTTCTGGAATATTTTGAGTTGGATTAATGTGGCCAAGCATACAGTCTTGGTTTAATTGTCACCTAGAAATGAGATTTTCCCCTCTATTGATTATAGAGGGAGATGAGAATGAGAAATGCATGTGTACACCATTTTAGTGAAGGCTCTCAGGGTTTGATTCAGCTGCCCAAATATGGGTACTTGCTGTCATTCCAGATGATAAATGAGGGTTCTCCATGCTCTAATGATGCTGAATATATGATATTCAACTTCTACAGACTTCTGGAGAAGAAACTGTGATTAAGTTCCTCTGAAAAGTAACTCTTCACCTTAAAAAATTGTCTGCCATAGCTGCAATTTTTCCAGTGAGACTTTATTTGCATGGAATTTTGATTTCATAATTGTTTTCTTTTCTGGATTCTTGAAGGTTGTTGAGATATGATGTCTGTGCTATAAGAAAGAAGAAAAAAAAAATAAATGGTGACCTTGGAATTAAATGGTAACATTTGCTGTAAAAATTCAACAGCAACTTTTGTAAACAGGTAAATTGATTTATTTTGGAAGTAATTAATTATAAGCAGCCCAGACACTATCCAGATAAACGTACAAGACTCATCCTCTTTGAACAACCCTTGTCACACACTTAGGAAATAAGAGGATGATAGAATGCAGTTTTTGGATTATAGAATCATGGAATGGTTTGGGTTGGAGGTGACCTTATAGGATTTTCTGTTCCAAGTGCCTGCCATGGCCAGGGACACCTTCCACTAGCCCAGGTTGCTCCAAGCCCCATCCAACCTGGCCTTGGACACTTCCAGGGATCCTGGGGCATCCACAGCTTCTCTTGGATGTCACCCTTCAACCTCCCAAGGATTGGCAATGACAGTCTCAAGGTTGGAAACCTGGATGTCCAGCTTTATGAAGTTCTCATCAAGGTACTGAAGCATAGTTCAGGAGTTAGATGGCTGCAATCTGAGATGAACTCAGATTTAATTTCAGGTAAAAATTCAGACTGAATGTCACCTAGTCATTTAATTGAATCAGAAATTAATTCCCTAGGGTCAGCTGAGATCGAAACATAAACCTGACTATAATCAGCATAACAATGTTAGCTAAAATTATGTCCCTGAATGATAGCACCTAATAGTAGTGTAGGGCAAAGTTTCCCTAAAGAGATATTAGAAAAATGTGCTACTTTGTCTATAGCCTTTGATATTGGGCCAGCTGTTGTTTGCATATTTCAAAGTGAACTCTAAGACCATCTGATTTTCATACAAGTACCTATAACCTTCAGATTTCATTATCCTTCTTGAGTAAACCAAAAAAAATTGACCAAAAAGAATTTAAAAATATACAAATGCTGGGACTTTAAGGAACCTGGTCTAGTGCAAGGTATCCCTGCTCATGGCAGAGGGGTTGGAACCAGATTGTCCTTAAGGTTCCAACCCAAAATATGCCATGATTCTATGATTCTATAAAGACAGAATCAAGTCTTCACTGTTGTCCCATGTTTTTTGGAAACATATGACATTAGGTTTGTCTTCAAATATAGTTTGTTAAAAGACAGTGCAGAGAGGTTGTGCTATATATAACATTTCTATAATCATCATCAGGTTTTTCCACCTTTTCTTGTAAGTTCTTCCATGGCCCAACACAGAGCACAAGCCAGCAGACTGCTGATCTCTCAAAGCAGACTCTGAACTGGTCAAACAAAGCAATTTTTAATGGATAAGTAATAACAAACAGTTGAAAAACTCTCAAAAACACCTATATTTCAAAAATGACACTTCATTGAGCTCAGATTTAAAACATCTCAGATTTTACAGCTTTCATAAAATACACAACATATGTGGGAAGAAACTCTATTTCCATTCTCCTTTGCCTGTTCTGGGAGCTGAAGAGCTGGCAGATGAAACTTTTGGATCTGCCATATCTTGTGAGCATTGAACTTTCGACCAGACCTATGCAGCAGAACATGGGTCCCAACCCACTCACAAGAAACTGAGCCAGTCTGTGGAGTTCCACCCCACAGCGTGGTGCCCACTGGAGATCGATTGCAGTGTAACTCCTGCTGAACTGACCAACCTGATTCAGCTGCCTAAACTTGGGTGATTGGAGTTTAAGATACCACAGGGCACCCACAGCTTCCACACTGCAGTCACAGCAAAAGACCTGGGACAGATGAGCTTTATAACACCTTTGGGAGACAAGGGTGTGCCTTAGGGCATCTTAGATAGCATTTGAACCTACTTTTAAGAAACATAATACAGCAATTGAATACTTGATGAAGTATCTTAATCTGCAAGTGAAATCTCACCTTTCTTTCTTCTTGCTTTTTTTGTAAAAATATCAAGGAAGATACTGCCACACAATATCTACCTTCCAGTGCATGAGGGAGCCTGCAAAAAAACATGGAGAGAGACTTTCAACAAAGGCATGGAGTGACAGGGAAAGGGGGAATGGCTTTAAACTGGCAGAGAAGATTTAGTTTGGATATTAGGAATAAATTTTTCTCTGTAAGGGTGGGGAGGCCCTGGCACAGGGTGCCCAGAGAAGCTGTGGCTGCCCCTGGATCCCTGGAAGTGTCCAAGGCCAGGTTGGACGGGGCTTGGAGCAACCTGGGATAGTGGAAGGTGTCCCTGGCCATGGCAGGGGGTGGAACTGAATGATCTTTAATGTTCCATTCCAGCCCAGGCCATTCTATGACTCTGCAATGTGCAATGCACCTCAGTGTTTTGCTAAATAATTCTGATCAGATATTTGAACAGGCAAATTCTTATCAGTAGTTAAATTGCTTGATTTTATTTTTCCCCACAGCATTTAGGAAAAAAATGATCATTTAATATTTAATTTCAAACATCTTGGGAAAGGTAACTACAGAATTTTTTATTGATCATGGTTAAATTGCAAACTTTGAGGTTTGCAGTTAACAACCAGCAACAGTTCTTGGATGAATTTGGTTTTACGGCTCTTTCTGACTGCATTGCAAACAGGGTAACTATAAATAAATAAATTTGTGAAAACACTTATCAATAAGTTATAGTCTTACTTATAAATAAATTGTAAATACATCTAAGAATTCCATGTTTTAAGCATTCTAATAAATGAATATAGCAGTTAATAGCAAACATGGTTAATGCAACAAAATTTCTTTTTCTTTCATCTTTAAATAAAGATCTTAAAATTTGCCTTAAGTAAGATTTATGATATGTACATGTAAAAACGTGTACTTAGAATCTGTAGATATTATGTTTGGGCATAAACTCATTTTTTTAGCATCATATCTTCTTCCATCTGTTTTCTGAAGAAAAGAAAGGCCATATGCAAAGCACAAATTTCTGTTAGTGAAAACACAGCTAAAGTCTTATTTGCACATTGCTCAGTCAAATATTTTTTTAGTGTGTCTCTGTTGAAAGATCCATTTCCAAAAGGCTCAGGGATGTTCCATGCAGAGAGAGCTGTGTTCTTCAAAGGAACATCTGAGTCTGGCTCAAAACTGGTATTACAGAGTCCTTCTTCCTTTGAGGTCTGAGGCTGTCAGGAGACTCAGCTGTGACCTTTCTTCACCAGACATTTCCAATTCTGATGGTATTTTAGATGTTTCACTTGAGATGAAGCCTCCTCTGTTATTTTTCCCTATTGGCAACAGAGATGGCCACGATGATTCAAGGCTCTGAGCAACCTGGCCTAGTGGAAGGTGTTCCTGCCTATGGCAGCAGGATTGGAACACAATGAGATTTATGGTCCTTTCCCACCCAAAACATTCCTTGATTCTGTGAATAATCTGATTTTTGAAAAATGATTGTTCATCTAGAAACCAGTAATGCTGTAAACTGAAATGAAGTAGGGAAGACAAGATGTAAATAAATATTACAGATTAAACCATGTAAATCAAAACAAAAAAATACTGTTAGCTATCACAGAATTTAGGGGAGAAAGTGCAATATTTTGAACGCTCATAACACCAGAGAAGGGCAAAATATATATAAATCAGCTTCATAAATAATGTTTGCTTTTCTATTATGTGTAAGCCTTTATGTTTCAATTCACTGGTGCACATTCTGTTATACAAATAAAAATACTAATGAGAGTGTTTGCCTCTGACTAACTGCAATTTTCCTTCAGCTGTTGAATTTCTGTGAAATTATCCATTGCTTTATCCTCTAGCCCAAAGTATTAATCAAAATTCCTTTCAGAACCACTGCCAAGTTTATCAGTGCTCCTGTTTCAGAGCAGTAGGCTCACAATAAATTACTCCCCTTTTCCATCCATCAAGCCTGCTCGTTTTGAAGTCAGGGTGGGAAAGTTGGCTGAATTAAATAAGAGCAATATGTTAAATGCAGCTTTCGTCCCCACAAGCTGACTCTCAGAAACACGTCCTAACTACTTCTTTCTTTTATCTTTTACTTAAAGATTCAAACAAGACAGGAGTTCAGCTAGAGATTCCCTTCCCTTCCCTTCCCTTCCCTTCCCTTCCCTTCCCTTCCCTTCCCTTCCCTTCCCTTCCCTTCCCTTCCCTTCCCTTCCCTTCCCTTCCCTTCCCTTCCCTTCCCTTCCCTTCCCTTCCCTTCCCTTCCCTTCCCTTCCCTTCCCTTCCCTTCCCTTCCCTTCCCTTCCCTCCCCTTTCTCTAAAATTGATAACCATCTTGATGGTGAGTTTCTATATATAACCAGGGAGAAAAGAGCAATTAAGGGAAAGACAAAAGGTTCCCATCTAATGTAAATTGGCCTAATTCCACTTATCTTACCAGAAATCACTTCTTTTTCTCATCGTGTAGTTTAATCTAAACCTGGAGCTAATGCAAAATAAAAGTATATTTAAGATGCTTGAGAGCTCAGGTACTTACAGTTCAGGGACAGAATAGTTATGAGGAATTAAATGAGCAATTTGTAATAAAAATTAGCATTTATATTTTCATCTAAAGTAAGATCCAAATATAGAGTTAGCTTTGAGAAAAGGTTTATATCCCCACGAAACTACCTGGCCAGTGTATTCTGACTTATTTTCACATAAACACTTCTGAGACATCCAGATGAGTCAGTACACAATTTAAAATCCGATTATACAGGGTACTTGACTTCCCATTGGACTTCTTGGCTCAAACGCTCTCTCTGAGATGGTCAAACAATAATGAGCAGTCTTTGACCTGCGTGACAAATGAAAATTCAAATGAGACTAAGTTGAGTGTCTTTAGTTACTGAAGGCTGGTTAAACACAGACATTAACACATTCAAACAAGGATTATATTCTGACTGGGACAGGAGGGATCAGTTTATGGCTTTGCCACAGGCCACTGACAAGATCTTTAACAAGTCAACTCTCCACTTGGGTAACTCTCTATGGGGTGTCCCAAACCCAAACAGAAACCCCAAATCTCAGTCCTGAGAGGTGCTGAGCCTGAAGGCATTTTATGCTGCATTAAAAACATAAGTGTAGGAAATCCCAAATCTCTGATTCACCCCCTGAATTCCAGCACTTTAGAGGAGTTCAGAAATAGAAGGAAGTGTCAGGTCTAGCAGACCCACGTCATGGCCCTTTTGTGAACCTGTCAAGTCCCGTCATAAAAACAGATTCTTTTGCTCATACTTTTCCTCACAGAAATTCCACACAGGGCTAGATGGGATATATTGGGAATAAATCCCTGACTGTGAGGGTGGTGAGGAGGTGGCACAGTTTTCTCTGAGTGGCTCCCCCAGCTGTAGAATAGTGTATATCCTAAGGGACCTTCAAGATCATCCCATTCCAACTCCCTGCCACGGAGGGACCTTCCCTTCCCCTATCCCAGGTTGCTCCAAGCCCCATTCAACCTGGCCTTGAACATTTCCATCCAATTGCTTCTCTCCTGATTGCAAAGGTAGAGCTCTCAGACAGGCTCTTCCCATATCCACAAGTAGCCATTCTATTATCTTTGAATATAGCAGAGGAGGAGTGGGTTCTTGGCATAAAACAAATGAAAAGTGAATTTTACAAAGCTGAAACAGAGTTGGGAGCCCCGAATGCATACACACAGCCTGTCCTGTTGCCTCTGAAACACCACAGCCTGTTTCAGGCATGTGTTTCTTTGTTCTAAAAGAACTTGACAATCTTGAAGGACATTTTCAAGAAGGAAAGGACCTTCATTACAAGTTAAAATGCTAGTGGGCAGGAGATGTGTTTTCTGGAGGAGGTAACTGGCACTTTTTTTATATTTCCTGACAATTTGACCTTAAATTGAAAAGGACTTGAAACCATATTTAGGAAAAGCCATTGTAAAAAAAGAAAAATCAGACTTACACCTTGTTCAGAATAATAACGGCTTCTCACTCCTATGGAATATTCTTTGGCATTTCATCTGGAACGCTTTTGTTGAAATAGCAAGTGCCTTCCCTCCACTGTGCAAAAGTAGATCTTAATTGAATATGAGAAAAGAGGAGATAAAAAAAGGACAAAATGCACAAGATTATTCAATAAATAAGTAGCACATCCATAATGTGATATGTTGATCTTGGATGGTTCCTGAGTAGCCTGGTCCAGTGGGAGGTGTCTCTGCCTGTGGCAGGAGGTTGGAATGAGATGAGCTTAAAGGCCCCTTCCAACCCAAACCAATTTGGATTCCCTGATTCCATCCACAAGAAGGAAGAAGAAAATAGGATAAAAGAGCTGGTGGGTCAAGATGAGAACAGGAAGAACTGTCAATAAATCACCTTCACAGATGGAACAGGCTCAATTCGAGAAATATTAATTTAATTTACTGCCAGTGGATTACACAGTAGAACCAAAAAAACTGAAAACGCCTTCCCACCTACTGCTTCCTTATACCCAGACTTAACTTCATTACAGCCTATGTAGACCCTGGAAAGATAAATCAGAAGAATCAGAAAATAGAAGATTGTTTTTGGTTGGAAAAAGCCTTAAAGATCATCTAGTTCCACCCTTGTTTTGGGCACGGACAACTTCCACTATCCCAGGTTGCTCCAAGCCCCATCCAACTTGGCCTTGGACACTTCCAGGGATCCAGGGGCAGCCACAGCTTCTCTGGGCACCCTGTGCCAGGGCCTCCCCACCCTCACAAAGAAGAATTTCTCCCTTACATGTAATTTAAATCTCAGTTTGAAATGGTTACCCCTTGTTCTGTCACTATCTGCCCGTGTGAAAAGTTACTCTCTCTCTCTTTCATAAGCCCCCCATCCTTACTGGAAGGCCAAAATGAGGTGTCCCCAGAACCTTCACTTTTCCAGGATGAGCAGTGCCAGTCTGGATCCTTGTGACAACCACACAATTTGTTCAGTGGCAAGATTTTCATTTGGCTTCTGCTCCACAATGGCATTTTCTCATCTCTCTCCCCAGTCTGCATCTAACTCACAAAGAGACCTGTTTCAATTCAAACTCATTAAATTCAATCCAGAATAAAATCATTCAAGTTGTTAATTCACCTCTGAACTTTTCAGAGCTGGACATTAAAGCCCAGTAGCTGCCTATCACACACCACTCTTACAGATTTCCCTCAGTGCAATCAATTTCCACCTCTGCTGTGCTGGTTGTTGCTGCAATAGTCACTTTTTGTCATTTTCTGTAAAGTGCAAATGCTACAGGCCCTTCAGACACTGTCTGCTCTACACACACAGTGAACCCACCTTTAAAAATGTTTCTCATAAATCTTTTCTGTCACCTCTGCTTTGCTAACATTAAATTGAAAAGAGGGGGAAGGGGAAGGAAAAGATCCTCTAAAATAGTATTCTGGGTTTTGCTTTATAACAATTTATTATTTTTTTATTATTTTCCTTTATTTTATTTTTAACCATAAGCTCTCTTTTTTCACATTGAAACGCCGAGTTATTATTTCCTGGAGGTTTACACTCAAAACCTCAGATTGTCAGTTCATTTAATGTCACTTCATGCTTGATGCCAGTTTTAAGGCTCAGCAAGAACTGACAATGCAATCCTTTCACAGCATCAGCTGACTGTGTTTTCTTTGACAGCAAGATTTCAAATCAAGGATTTAATAAACTAGTAGCTCTTCCAGTTAGCAGTGAAATGTTCTTTCAATTCCACCACTTAAAGAACATCAAACAGACCTCAGTTATACAGCAGACATTACAGCTAGACCAGAAATACAGCTGATTTACATTCACAGGATCACCAGGGCTTGTTAGAGAAGAAAAAGATGAAGAAACATAATTTTACTTAAAGTCAATGTGCATGTGAGTGTGTGGATGTCTCTAAGCAGACTACATGTACAGAGGCACAGAAAAAAAAGGACAAGAGACTGGAGATGATGCATTCAGTGGTTAAGTTACTCATTTGTGAGAGTGTTCAGTGGAATAAAGGCAGCCTCAAGGAGCTCTCATGCTGACTGAGCTGAGAAAAGGTGTTACTCTCTCTCAGACTGGTGGCATCAACTCCAGACCCTTCCCTACTGAGGTTAGCCCTGAATCCCACTGAGCTGCAGCCCCTTACACCACTTTCCATTCACCGACTGACCTATCTCCCATCCCAGCTTCCCACATCACACTTCTCAGTCTGGCCCAGTGTTCACACACCCAGAGGGGAGGAAATGTAAAAACTCTCCACCTGTGAAGCCTAAACGGACCTTTAAAGTGCTCAATGAAAACCATCTTGTGCGTGTGCCTTTCTCTCCCTGCGGGGACGTGTGGCTGCAGCTCCACTGAGAAAAGTGATGAGGAAAGAGGGCAAGGGATGGAGAAGAGCAGCAAATTTTCTTGCTTATCTACAGCCACACTGTTGAGTTTCATGTGTAAAGACATTGATAAGGGATGCACTCCCCCATCTGGGACAGTTGGATTGAGCTGGTGTTAGAGTGTTCCATAAAACAGGCAATACTGGGATGGGTCTGATGAAGACCAGACAAGCTGTGGATGCTCCATCCCTGGAAGTGTCCAAGGCCAGGTTGGATGAGGCTTGGAGCAACCTGGTCTAGTGGAAGGTATCCCTGCCCATGGCAGGGGGTTGGAACTAAGTCATCTTGAAGATCCCTTCCCACCCAAACCATTCCATGAGTCCCAGAAAGGGGGTGTTTGTGGGCCATGCTAATTTGTACACTTGTTTAGGGAATCAGGGGTGGTTTTAAATTCCTGATATGACTTCACAGATTAAATGTGTTGTCACTAAAAATTCCTGGAAAGCAGAGTATTTCTGAGGTCTGTTTCAACTCTTTGTTCCCTGAGCCCTTGTTATTTCTTACAGAACTGGTGATGATGACTCTTGCACTCAATCAGCTTTTTCATCTTTCTGCTCCCAGCCAGCAAGTCCAAACCAAGCAGAACCAAGTGTGGACTTCTCCCTGTTAGAAATTTTTACTCCTCCACCATTCCCTCTCCATTTCTGCTCCATCTTACAACTTATCCAGGCTGTGCTCACCCACCTTTTCTCAGGAGGAATATGTTCCTTGAAAGCAAACACCTTAATTGATGTTACTTAACTGAACCTACAGGCCTATCCACATAACAATGCTCACCAAAATTAATCTGAATTAGCTTTTCTAAGTGGATTAATTAAACTACTTTAAACTCGAATGTGGACACCCTTGTTTGAAATTAAAGAGGCTTAATTCAATTTAACTGAATTAACTTTCAAAGTAAATTAAGCCAAATTGAATTATAGCCATTCCAGTCCACACAGAGATTTAGATTCATATGTTGAGGGCTCCCATCACATCAGTTGAGCTGTAAAGAGTTGCTGACATCTCCCAAGTTTTTATTGCCACCTTGTTACCAGAAGTTACTAATCCTACTAGAGCTCTAGACTAAAATCAGCAGAACAGAACTCATGAGTGTAATTATCCACTGGAGTTTGGTCAGGTACCTTTGAAACATTTCTTCATTAGCAGCTTATTCACCAGACTGCAAACAAGCAGTGGAGACAGCTGGACACATATTCCACCAGCCCTGCAAGGGAGGTGATTACATCTGATGGGGGAGCAGGATGGAAAACCAGAGTGGTAACATCTTAGATCAACCCTAAATTTCCCCAAACTAATCCCTGGGAGCCCCTGGACACCTCAGAATAACTCTTTAGAGAGTTTGCAAGATGGTTGGGTAATGAAAGGGCATTATAGAATAATGTTCCCACTGTTTTTGGAAGTTTGCTTCTCTTTAGGGGTGGTTCTCTAGAATTAATGTCTTTATGGCTGTAATCAAATCAGTGCAGATTAAAACCAGGGAGAATATAAAAAAAGAAAATTGATTAATTAACTAAATTTTCTTACATAGTCTGCAATAAAAATTCTATATTTTTAACTTAATTATTAAGATATACACTTATTTTGCTTGTTCCCTTTCTTCAGAGAATTCCATCTTGCTTTGCCTGGGTAGCTTTTGACTGTGCACATTCATTTAAGAGAAGTCATTTACAAGTTCTAGGTCATCCCTCTCAGCTTCCTCACAATAAGAAGGAAGGAATGTGAGCAGCCAGCATCATACCCAACTGCACTGGATTGGAATGTACAGGTCTTGTAGCAGATGGGAAAAAGCCATTTAGATGTATTTTGTAGAAAAATTCTATTTAATAGTCACCTTTTCTAGTTTTATTTTCCTGTTTCAGATTTTACCTACCACAGACCAGGTTGTTTGGTTACAATAAGTTTTGAATATGTCCTTTCTTAAAAAAACTGGTTTTGATAGATTAGAGGTTTATTTCATAGGGGTTACTCAAAGCCTTATTCAACCTGACCTTGGACACTTCCAGTGATGGGACATCCAATCTTTTCCTGGGCAACCTGTGCCAGTGCTCAGGCACCCTTACAGTAACAATTAATTCCTGATGTTCAGAGAAACATTCTGGGTTTCCCTGTGTGCTCATGGCCTCTGGTCCTGGCACTGGGACCTGGCACAGAGCCTGTCTCTGTCCCTCTTGCACCCTGACTTCAGGTATAAAAATAGTATTTGTATTAAGAAAGATTACAAAAGTCTGTTTGCAGGTTGGAATTAATTTCTTTTTAATCTTTGCTGTTAAAAAGCCATGTTTAGGCCAATGAATTCAGATCAGCACCTCCATAAAGCTATTTAGTCCTCTCTAGTCCATGAAAGGCAGATGACACCTACCTCTTTCTGCTGATTCCAGGGCACATCTAAGCCATTAACCTAGGCTGGATTCTTAACTTCTCCTTGGTTAAAACTGCAGAAGATCCTATCAGTTCTAGTGCCCAGCCACCTGCTGGGGGAAAAACCTTTTCCTAATGTCCACCCCAAACCTCCCCTGGCACAGTTTCACAGCCTTCCAGCATTTGGCTGGCATCCATAACAGAAACTGAAAGCATCACCAGCATTTGTGTCATTCAAATGCTCTGTGATTGCAGCTCACTGTAGATTGTGCTGTTGTGTTGCTATTTCCTGGCTGAATATTTGATGCATGTAACCAACAGCTTCAAAAGGGCAAATACTGCAAAGAGATACAATTTTAAAATTCACCAGCCCTCAATATTAGAATACTGTAGGTTTAAACTCATTTTTTGCTGCTTGACCCACTAAATACTAGAGGATTCGGGTTCCTGTGAGAAAAGACAAGGTGACTTCTCTTAGGTTATTCATTAATTATTATTTTTTATTCAAATGGATATTTTGAAGGGAGAAGAGAGAGATGTGTTTCTTTCTAAACACTGATCACAAAGGCACAGACATTAAAGGCAAAAACCAAACTCCATTTAGGCAGAAGTGTAATTCTGTTAGCAGTCAAGTCCTTAACAAGTTTCTATTTCCTTCAATAAGTGAAACATTGCACAATAGGCAGCTCTGAGACAAGAAATTAACAGTTCTTTTCTCCTCTGCAGTAAATTGGAACTATTTTCTCCCAGCCTGTTTGAAGTCAGTTCCATTGCACCACAAGTCGACTTAGGGAGTGAACCAAAACCCATTTGTGTCATCAGGGCTAAGATT
The DNA here is from genome assembly GCF_052056855.1 of Sturnus vulgaris. NCBI lineage: Eukaryota > Metazoa > Chordata > Aves > Passeriformes > Sturnidae > Sturnus > Sturnus vulgaris. Next base: position 111,035,421 of record NC_142245.1, on the reverse strand, counting down.
TGCATCTCTTCACTTTAGACAGAGAGAAGTCAGACACCTCATCTGAGCTCCTTACCCCAGGCTCCTGTCAGAGTCAATGGAGGGAAGCCTTCTGAGACAGATTCATTCTATTTATCTCAGGATACATGAATCACCTTAAGAGGAACTTGTTGCTCTTCTGTGACTATAAACTGAGCTGTAGGGTGGCAGATTCAGGTTTAAGCAACTTGCTTGCAGTTATTTAACTTAAGGCACATGAATTTCACCCTGGGAAGCTTATATTTTATTTCTCCAAGCTGCAGATCTGATTTTATGTACCTCCAGTACCTCCAAATATCCTTTGCCAGCTACTTCAGATGTGGAAACACAGTTCTTGTCTTTATACTGAAATATAAAGAACATATTAGAAAGTTTTACTATAAAAATCACAACTGTTCACAAGTAAAATATCTTCTAGACCCAAGAATTAAATTTGATTTCTGTGTTTGCCTACCTTCACTTTGTTTTTTCCCATCTACTCACCCTTCTGTATGTGATCTTGTACTTTCTCCTACTTCTATGTGCTTGGGCAAGCTGTTGCATGTGCTGGTGGGCCAGCAGGCTGCTTTCTCCTTGGAACAAGCAAAGAAGAGATTTAAACTCTCTTTCCCATGGTGAGGGCACTGTTGGTTATCTTTCCTTTCCCTGGCTGCCAGCTTCCACAAAACTTGTCAGGACATCGTATCTCTGAGACATCTATTCTTCTCAGTCAAATGTGCTTAAAATCAACCCAGATGTTCAAAAATGAGTTGAGGGAGGAAGAAGAGGATCTGCACACACTGTTGGGCAGGACATATTCCCTTAAAATTAGACTAATCATATTTTTCCTCCCACTGTGAAGCCTGCTAAAATTTCTAGAATAGGTGGACTTACAAAAGCAAGTCATACCTTATTTTTGGTACAGTTCCTCTTTCTTTGGTGTAATTCCTCTCTCTGAGGAATATAGAAGCTACACTGACACATATAAGCTAAACCAACAAAAATACAATGATTTCTTTTCTTGGTGTACTGGCAAAACTACTCTCTCAGATGTTCCAGTTTCTCTTCAGTTCTATTCTGCAGGACAGATATCTTCACATATTTACTTTTTACCCATTGGGCTTGTTTTTTTTTTTTTTTTCCCCTCCTCCCTGGGAAATGCCTCACTTTGTTATGCCCTGAAACACAAGCATTAACAGCCTTTTAGAGAGTGCCAACACATGGTGGAGGTAGCTACCTGCTCTGTTTTCCATAAAACGGGTGTTAATAGGCTCTAGAGGGGTCCCTCAGTAAAGACACGGAGGAGTTCAAGCATTTATTGACTGGTTTGTATCTCGTAGAAATATTCGAAGTGGAACACAGGAGATGTAGAGAAAAGCCACACAAATGAGAAGCTACTAATGAAGTGTTTTTACAGTTGGGGTTCAATGTGTGAGCTTGTAAAAGCTGATTAACTACTATTGTGTTTTCATCTAACTGGTTTGATAATTTGTTGGTTAAATGGCTCAGCTGAGAAACCAGTGAGTGTCCTTGGAAACATGCTGGTGCAAGAGTTAAAGCCTTGAATCCACACAGAGGGGGCAGGTTTATGTTGTGGATCCACGATCCACTTCTCTTTTAATAGGTGAAAGAAAGTGTCTGAAAAGTCATATTTAGTTCCTACAGTTTTGCCTTTGAGCCTACTCCAATCATTGAAATTGAAATCCTCTTTAATTTCTCTTTTTCATAATAAAGGCAATTAAGTTGCCTTTATGTTGATTCTTTTCTTGTTCTTTCATTCTTCAATATTTCTTTTTCTCATTTGCTTTTTTTTCTCTCTCTGTCTCTCTCTCTCTTCCACCTCCATTTAATGACTCTTTAGAAGAGACTATTCTGGGCTGGATTAACAATTAACTCAAAACAGTTAACTATCACATTAGTGCAACAGCAATACAATACAGGAGGCTTGATAAATGCAGTCTGGAAAAACTGCAAACATCACTTTTCAAAAGAATTACTGGAAATCTGAGGTAGGGGTGAATAGAAGATGTGGAAGTTTATTTTTTTTTTATGTTTTGTTTTTCTAAAATTCTCCCTCATCCTGAATTCAAATGTTGCCACTTTAAGATTATAAAACCTACTGTCTAATGTAAGAACTGGGAATTTTATGGCTTTACTGCACACGTATCTCCCTGAGCCAACAGATCCCTGCAAGTCCTACTGATTTTAGTCTGGTGATGGACTTGACTGTCAGTAAAGCTGAGTTAGATCTTGGTGGTAAGCAGGTACTGAGTTAAATTCTGTTTCTCAGACATTTGCAATTCTGCAAATGGATTTGGTATATTAAACTCATCCCTAACAAAATGAACAGACAAGGTTCTTAAAAGACTGGAAAATTCTGAATCAAGAAATCAGTGTGAAAAGTTGCAGAAAAAAAAAAAAACAAGTAGCAAAACCAACCCTCCCATAATAATTTGACTCTGAAAATGCCTGTGGGGCCCTGTTGGAGGTTGCAGCTTCTGGCTTTTATGTCTTCCTCCTGCAAGATTTGCATTTCCCAGTCCCATTGAATCTCTCTTGGCACTCTAAGATGTAGGACCTCAAGACATGCCCAGTGCCCCTTAATTTGAGAGAAGAGCCTCTGTTCCACAGATCACACAGAGAACTACAACAGTGTTCCCCAGCTGAAACAAGCTGATTTTCATCCAGGTTTTGACTAGTACTCTAAATAATTAACTTTATTCTTTTTCCATTTTCCAGTCAATTCTACTAAGAAAAGAAAAATCCCAGAAAAAGTCACACAGCCATAGATAATACTAAACATGTCAATTCACTTTTTCAGGTGTGGTTCATAAAAATGGGGAGCAGATTCACAGTCACTACTTAAGTTTTATTCTTCCCTTTATTATCACCAAAGGAAAAGGAAGTTAAAAATTAAAACAACAAAATAATTGAACTATTTTTTGTAATGAATATCTGGAGGGCTATAGTGCTATATCAGCTCAAACCAGGATGAACTTCAACACTTCATGAAGATGACCAAGGTCTTGTCCAGTTTGATTTTCATATCTCTAAAGGTGAAGTTCTACTGCCTGATAACTCTCTCTTTAAATTATTATTTTTAAATATCTAATTATAATTGCATTTATTGTAATGTTAGCCTTCTATCTTTTCAGTGTGCATCTCAGATGACACTCTGGTGGCAACATCTCTGCAAACTCCCCTTAGGAGGCTGAAGACAGCAATTATATTGCCTGTTGTCCTTCCTTTCTCAGGGTGGAATCCCTTCAGCCTTCCACAAAATGTGCTTTAGTCTCCAGCTCCCTTAAAAGCCTTCACTGGACACACTCCAGTCTCACAATATCGGGTTTCCCGAAAACAAACACTGAGGAATAATCACTCCATCCAATCTGCTGTTACATTTTTCTTAATGTACCCAGTACAAAGCTGGCCTCTATCACCATGAGGCTGCACTGCTCACTCATCTTTGGCTTGTTGCTCTTCAAGCATCCCTTGCCACAGAACTGCCACAAAGTCATTAAATCCCCAGCCTACAGAATTTCATTAAATCTCTTTGTCCTGAGTGCAGACTTCTGAGTGTGTGTTTGTTTAATTTCTGGAAGTCCTTGCCAGCTCATCCCTCCAGCTTAATTACTCCTCAGTGTCAGTCCTGTTCTCCAGGAGAGAGGAGCTGGGCCTGTTTAGTATAGAGAAGGCAAGACTGAGAGAGGATTTCATTAATGCTTATATAATGCTTATTATATAGTGCTTATATTAATTAATGCTTATTATATAGTGCTTATATTAATTAATGCTTATATATTTAATTAATGCTTATAAATATCTCCGAGGTGGATGTTGAGAGGATGCTGACAGTCTGTTCAGAAGTGCCAGCAAAGGGCAAGGAGCAATGGCCATGAACTAAAACATATCAAGTTCCACCTCAATGTGAAGAAGAAATTCTTTATGTTGAGGGTGTCAGAGGGCTGGAACAGCTGCCCAGGGAGAGTGTGGAGTTCCTGGTATGGAAACATTCCAAACCTACCTGGATGCATTCCTGTTTCACCTGCTCCAAGTGACTCTGCCTTGGCAGTGGGTTTGAACTGAATGTTCTCTGGAGTTCCTTTCCAACCCTAAAAATTCTGTGATACTGTGATTCAATTACGGATTCTCCATACTGAATTATCACATCATTTTCTGTTGTACAGTAATTGAAAAATATATCAAGAATGAAAAGGACCCCTGAGAAAAAAGAAAAACACAAGCACACTTTTATGTATTTTGAAGCACAGAGAAAATGAATCAATCTGAGCCAGCAGAGAAAGACATAACAAGACTGACTGTAAGTTAAAGAGAGACAAATGGAAATCAGAAAGCAGTCATGACTTTTGAGCACCAAAATAAACAACCAGGACAACTCTTGGAGCCTCTAGTTCTTGATGTCTTCAGATTAGGTCCAATTGTCTCTCAATGTGAACTAATTCAGCCAAATACAAATTACTGGTATTGACATAGGGAAAAGTGGACAAAATGCAATGACCTGTAGAACGCAGGAGGAGAAACTAAATTATCTAATGGACTCTTCCAGGTTAAAGCTTTTGAATTTATGAATAATGTCTGGGACAAATCTGTTGCTGAAATAATACAGATGTCTGTAATGATCCCTGCTCATTCTATTGCGTAGCTGCTTTTCTTGCCAAATGTAACCACTTAATGTTTCCAGAAAAATGGGCACCGAGGTATATATCATTCCAGGAATTTTTTTGTTCCAACAGGACTGATAATATAAATATTGCATTAAATTCTATAAGATAGATGTGGACACATGCAGGGCAGATTAACATCATTCTTACACTTTATATGGACTTTTGTTTCCTATACAAACATATAAATTGCTCCGAGGTCTCCATTGCTCCACCCCTCTGCTCTGGAGCCAGGCTGGGAGAGCTGGGAGTGCTCACCTGGAGCAGAGAAGGATCCAAGGAGAGCTCAGAGCCCCTTCCAGAGCCTAAAGGGGCTCCAGGAGAGCTGGAGAGGGACTGGGAACAAGGGATGGAGGGACAGGACAAGGGGAAACGGTTTTAAATCAAAGGAAGGCAGATTTACATTGGATATTAGAAGGAAATTCTTCCCTGTGAGGGTGGGGAGGCCCTGGCACAGGGTGCCCAGAGAAGCTGTGGCTGCCCCTGGATCCCTGGAAGTGTCCAAGGCCAGGCTGGACAGGGCTTGGAGCAGCCTGGGATAGTGGAAGGTGTCCCTGCCCATGGCAGGAGGTGGAATTGAGGATGTTTAAGGTCCCTTCCAACACAAACCATTCTGGGACTCTATTATTAACCAGACAGCAACCTGTAGTGAATTTTCACATCCAACCCAATATTTAGTGCTTTACCTGAAGAATAGCTGTACAGGAATGGAAACTATTTTTAGAGTTTCTAATTCTGCATTGCCCCTTTGTGGTGCAGAACATATTTTTAAACCTTATCTATATGAAATGTTGTTTTTATTGAAAAAATATATCCATTTTTTCAGTTCAAATACATTGTTCTATTTTTGCCTGAAATCTTTCCTGGCCAGAACATTTCTTCCAAGGATTTTTTCCCAATATTGCCACAGAACCTTCAAATTTTTCAAGATAGCATTAGGAAATTATTGCCCCAGTATTGTGTTCTAGAAGAGAAACTCAGTGCCCCTAAAAAGTAAAGGAGCCAGCCACTTGTTTCTTGTGTGAGGGCAACTGCAAATATCATGAAATCGAAGTGTTAATTCCTGCTTTCATAGGAATTAATTAAAAAAAAATCCTGAAACATGCTCTGCCACCAGACAATCAAGAGTGAGAAAGAGAGAGAGAGAGATGGGAAGAGAGAAAAAGCTGGCTCCATGCAGGGCCTTTTTGCTTACAGCTATGAGACAGTGCTGCACTTTCTCCTAATAACCTTGACCTGCTTTTCCTGGCTCAGCAGTAGCATCTGTGTCACATCGGCTTAGCATCTGTTTATCAATCCAACAGCACAAACCTGATTCCTGCTCCTATTCTCTCTACTGCTCATGATATTAAAATGACTGAATTAAACCAGCAGAATTCAAGAAAAAGGAGGCTCAGAGATGAGAATGGCTCTGTAAAAAGAAAAGGTTAAAAAAAAAACTAGAGAAGAAGAGGAAAGCCATATGTAGGAGCTCCATTTATTTTATTTTATTTTATTTTATTTTATTTTATTTTATTTTATTTTATCTCAATGCATTTAAAGGAGAAATTTGGAATGAATAATCCCTGCTAAAATCTCTCGTGCAGAATTCAGGGCCACAGGTTCTGAAAACAGAGAAGGCAGGAATCATCTCAGGCTTTTTTGAGAAAAGACATGGCAAGTACAATGATGTAATAAATTACAATCTGCCTGCAGTCTCTGCCTCCAGGTGAAAGAGCAAAATACCAGTGAATAGGATTTAGTGCAGATCTTTAATAAACAGGGTGAGAGCTATTGGGAACTCCCCAGTCTTGCCCCTGAGGTTTACTTTGCCCCCTTTGGTTGACCACTACTGTGCTCTTTCCACTTCTGAGATAGAACCACAGAATCATAAAAAATCCTGAGGTGGAAGGGACTGACAAGGATCATCTGTCCCACTCTTGAATCCCAAAACCCACATCACATGTGCCTGAGAGTGTTGTCAAACACCTCAGGAGCTCTGGCAGCCTCGGGGCTGTGACCATTCCTTGGGGAGCCTGTTCAGTGCCCAAACACCCTCTGGGGATAGAACCTGATATCCAGCATAAACCTCCCCTGACCCAGCTCCAGCCCTTCCCTTGGGCCCTATTGCTGGCCACCAGAGAGAGAAGAGAAGGCACAGAAAGCCTCAGTTAAAACTGAGGTGTCAAATAGTGCAGCATTATTTTTTATTGTTTGTCATTGCCATGCTTGGATCTGAATGAAGTCAGAGCCCCACTGTGCTGTGCATGCACAATGTAGTGTTTATCTTCTAATCCCCCACCTGCAAAGAAACTAAAGCAACAGGAAAAGGAAGGGAAAAAGAGAATTGGAGAAATTCTCTGATCTGCTGGAAACAGCTTCATGAATCTAGGGTATTGCAGACTTGAGTAAAGGTCTCATGAGTACTCAGTGCTTAAAGCATAAAACAGAATAGTAAAACAGACATATACCAAATTAATAAAAACACACACAGTAGGGCATATCAGCACAAATAGCCCCAGCTTTGGGGTTATGTCTCCTACAAAAAACCCATATTTTTTCCAGTAGCACAGAGATCACTGAGTTCGTTAATGTTACACTAGGAAATGTTTTGGGTACTGATTTGGACAGGAAATACACCCAGAGACACACTGTACCATCCTAAATTATTCTCTAGAGATCTCCCATACTTTACTTCCCTGACAATTCTAAGATTAAAACCTGACAGTGGTGTGGCTGGATGCCAGTGGCAAGTAAGAGGTCCTTTCAAAATTACATTTATACACATCATTATTTATGCTTCCTTCAAATGCAATAATGGAAACTTTGGACTACATCTACAGCAATGCAAGCTGAGCTGCTCCACTAGATTTTGTCCCTACATCCATGATTTTCTGATAGTAAATAAAAATATAGAATAGATGGGAAGAAGGGATTCATTGCAGTTATACAAACTCCCAGCTATCAAAACCATATGAGTAGATCTCAGTGTGAGGTAAAAACATGATTTACAGGCTAATTCACTGCTCAGGCCACCTCCAGTGAAGTTAGATTAGTCAAGAGATGAGTTTGAAAGAGAAAACATATGTAAACAATTCCTGAACCTCCAAAGGTTTCCAAACCAGTCCAAAAGGATTCTTCCACAGGGAAGCAAAGCATAAAATTATTTGGGCTATAGATCTGTGAAGGAGCAGACAGCCAACACCGACTTTGATCCAAATTACAGTTATTCCAGAGTTCTTCCTAATGTAACAGTGCACATGCATATGCTATAAACTTGAGAGAGGAGCCCTTTTGCCTTTTTGTTTTTAACAGCTTTTCACTCTCTCTTCATCTTTTGTCTGAGAGCCATGCCAGAAACTCCTAGGAAAGCACACCCAATGTCATCGAGGTTGTAGGATTTCACCTATATTTCACACAGGAAAGCTTTATCGCCCCAGGGCTACTCAGAATCTTTCCCTAGCTCATTTTTGCAAAGGCTGGGCTTGATTCGCATCAGTTGCTGTCCAGACTTCACTTCAGGATTCCTCATGCCTCAGGCTGGAGACAGAAACAGCAGGAGGTGAACAACAGGTTGGGTTTGAGATCTGGCGTTTATGGAAGCCTGGGTTCTGTCATTACAGGATTGCATTTGTATATAAAATAGGGTATAATTTTAGGGAGATGATAACTGATGTCAGGAATAAAGCTAACTTTTATTAGGAGGTTTTTTGGAGCAATCAAGAGGTAGTTAAAGCAAGAGTAATATCGGTGAGAAGAAGATGTGAGAAATACTGACCTGAGATATATTGAACTTTATTCCACTGTTAACAAACTTGAGTGTTTAGGCAAAGTCTGTGATAATATAAAGAGCCAGAGTTTATTTTTTTTACATAATATCTCTAGAAGGAATTTAGGTAAGGAACCAATAGCTCCCACTGATTGCAGAACTGCACATGAATTAAAATCTCTTGTACTGAAATCTTGTTGTCTCTCTTGTGTATTAAAATTTCTTGTTATAACCAGTTTAGGAAGGAGCAAGTAAACAAGGGAAGGTATTATGGGTACATAACAGTGACTTTCTTATTAAACACATTCCTACAGGGAAGTACATGAGGAGATGTGGTTCACATAACAGCCCCATAAGTGTCACCTGCCCATTAGTCCTCACCTCCAGCAGCAGCCTATGGAATCCTTAATGATAATTATTATTAATTATAATTCTTACATCTGTTTGAATCAAGTGGTAGCAAGAGAAGAAAATAAGAGAAAGCTAATCTCTATATTCCAATCACGTAAAATATTCCCAAATCAAGCCAAATTCAGCAAATACTGGTTGAGCTGCCAGACCAGCTGAAGAATGACAAGGATCAGGTACTGGGATCAAGCTGGGATTGCCATGTGGGGGGACAGTGGCCAGGAAAAGAACCAGACACTGCCAGGGGCCACGTGGGAAGTGGGACCACGTTCTTGGAGATAGAGGGGGACAGGGTGTGAGCTTCATTGGCTCTGTTCCATTTGGAATGGTTTTTATTTGGTATTTCTGAAAGCTTAGGAATTGGGGGTCTCACCTATTGATCACACAAATGTGTTATGGCTGTGTGTGTTTATCTGTCGTCTCATGAAGCCTGGCTGAGGTATTTGAGAAAGCAGGAGATGTCACAGATCAGTGACTCAAACAGTCTGAGTTACTTCCTGAGCAGCTATCCATAATGAAAAAAATAAATAAATAACAGAAGGAAATATCCTTTTAATGGGAGGCTTCAATTTGGGAGACATATGCAACCAGCAGTAAACTTCTCTTCAAATTTAAGAAAAATATAAAGATGAATTAATTATGGGCTGGCAGTTGGTCGTAGCCTAGGGACCAACTGTTATTATTAGATTGCACTCCATACAGAGAGAGGACAGGACAAACCAGTAATAAATACACTTGACTCTCCAAAGTAATTCATTTCTCAAAACTGGGAAACTACAAAGAGATTTAGAAGGTAGGAAAAAATCCAAAATATAAGAATGAACATTGGGATTTTTCAAGATGAGTTTATGAATCTGTGAGACCAAGTTGTGTGAAAGTTAAACTTTGTTCAAAGGCAAAAGAAATGCACTAATTAGAAATAAGAATGCAACATGTGACAACTGGAAAGAAAGAGATCCGAACACATACAGCAATATAAATTAAACATTATAAAGTGTAGAAAATTGATAAGGGAAGCTGAAGACATCAAAGAAACTCCCATGGTTACTAGGATTAATGACAATGAACTTAATTTTTAGGAGTAATTAGGAACAAACTAAATCCTACAAATAGCATAAAACCATTTAGTAATGGAAACTGCAAAACTGTTTAAACCCTACAGTGAAGGGTCAGGTCTCCATACGTTTCTGTTTATCTAATAAGGCTTGAACAATTTGCATCCTCAAAGAATTTATATACTGAGGAATGCTCTATATCCTGTAATTTTAAAAGTCATTATTAAATTAGTCTTGTGGCAACTTTTCTAGTATTTTTTCTAGGGTCAACTTCAAAGCAATCAATCTATCCTTCTTGTCAGTTCATTTATCTCTGTTTTTAAATATACTGATATGACACCAGCATATTTTCCTTTTCTAGAATTTCTTTGTTATGCCAATATTGTTAAAAATTACTATCAGTGATTGACTGTGTGATTCTGTGATAAGATTAAAAAATCACTTGATAGACTGTAGGTAACTTAATATTTCAGAAGGCATTTTAAATTGCTACCACATATTCTAACACACACCAAAGAAAAAAGCCCACTAAGAACTTTAAGGAAATTCTTTTATAAGAAAACAAGCATTCAATGGAATAAGAAAAGGACAATAAATATTTGAAACATAGGTTTGATAGAGGAATAAGAAGTGAATAAAATCTGTTTCAGATTAATTTGGTTTCTCAATAATTTCATTATTCTGAAAATAAGTATAAAATAAATGCTGTTAGAGTATGTTAAAATCAACATTTTAAAGCACAGAATGATTGGGCTAAGCAACTCGACAGAGCATCCTAAGTATCTCAATAAACCAGGTTCAAAAAAACAGCATATTTTAACATGGTTGCAAGATTTGTTCATTCTCTGTTAGACCCTTATGGGATGTTATTGATGAATGCAGAGAAATATGTCATGTTTTGTAGCCCCATGGGTTTTCTGAGCTAGAAGGGCCATTCCAGTGTGACCTCAGGTATAACAGGGCTGCTGCACACATTTTGCAGCCTGTGGCCCAAAACATTGCTCTCCTTGCTAAAAACAATATGAACGCACCATTCAGGAAATCTAAAACTGATCTTCCTTTCCACCTCTGTTAACAAGGACAGCTGTCAGCTCTCCAACTCTGTCTGTAAGAAGGGGTAGCCCTAAGTTATACAAAGTACAACAGAATCATTCCAGTGTTTCACAACAGCTTTTTATCAAATGGTTCTTGTATCAAATAAAAGCCTTTTGCACAATCAAAGCTTTTTTTTTTTTTTTTACTAAGAGTGCTGAAATGGGATCCTGCCTCACTAGTTTAATCCTATTATTTTAGTTACCCTTTACTTCAATCCAATACATTTTAGGTGATGTTTTTTAAGTTTCTCATCAGCAACCACATTTCCCATAGAATCAACTGGACATCAGCATTGTTTAATTTTCATCTTAGGGAGACACAGCCACAAATGCACACACACAAAAAGAGAACCATTGGTTAAGAATGGGTGACACAGTCCACTGGTTTTGCATTGTTTTCTGATTTTTTTTCTGAACTGGCATCACCATATTTTGTTTAGGTAGTGCAGTCAGTAAAACATGAACTTGCAGGGATACCTTCACAGTTCAGAGCACTGCCTTTTCCAGTCTGATACTTGCCTGGTCCAAGTACAGGACAGTTATAAATTTTTTTTTCCTGACTCCTTGTTTGAACAGTCTCAAATGCCTCATGTCACCAAGGACCCGACCCAAAATTAGAGTATCTCCAAAGCTACCTAATTTGCCCCATTATGTTTGTACAACGAGGAACTTGTTCTAATGACAAGGAAAATGTGGCTTGAAGAAATGTTCCAAATAGTGTTATTTTACTTTTGCTCTTGACACCAAAGAGTTGTTTATCCAGGAGCTGCTAAGCTTGCTCTTCGCCATCTGGAATTAACCCACACAGAAGGAACTGCCAAGGGGATGGTTAAGCTGGTTTTCCAACTGAAAAACAGCCTCAGCAAAGACCAACATCTGGCCAAAGTATCCTGTCAGAGACCTATGCTCACTGTGCATAATAAACATGGCTCACCATTATTCTTGGTTTATTTTTTTCTGTCACTTGAGATCTTAAGGGGGGGGGGGAAAGCAGTAGAGAGGAGAAAGGAAGACAGAATTGGTGTAGTAAAATACACCAGTATTTCCAGAAACTGTAAATCTAAAATGGCATAAATTTACTTCAGAACACACAACAGCAACATTTTCTAAAAGATCTGGGAGTTTGTACTACAGCCAGAAGTTAATGTTCATGGTGCTGTTGTGTCATCTCTCACTGGCAAACTGAAGCACACCACAGAGGTGTGCTGTGAAGTGTTCCTAGATTTTTCATGGTTGAGATTGTCTTTAGTTGCTGACAGAACTGAACAAATTTGTCCATACTTTCCTGCATTTTTAATCATTCATTCTCATCTGCAAGAAAGAGCATCTTATCTTGCAAAGGTTCTGGGAACCATCCAGCCCTCACCATTTTACTTTCAATTCATAAGTAGCGCAGACAGAAAAAAATCACATTTTTTTTCTAAATTTTTGTACTCCTTAGGTCCTTCTGGCCTAGAACAGACAGGGTTTATCATACTGGCCATCTGTACTTGCAGATCTTTGAACAGAGAAATCTAGTTTAAATATCTCATAGTTTATTCTTATCTCCAACCAACTTAGTACTTCTAATACAATTAAGAGTGTGGAGCTACTTGCACATCTCAAGTTCTAAGCAAGCATCTTCCCTACCCTATTTCTTCACGTGGAAAGGTCTGTTTGCTCAAATAATTTGCTTCTTAGTGTCTTTTCCAGCCTGTTTTTGATGACGAACTTTTAACTTATTGTAACCTTCCCACAAAAGCAATTTTCCACATAGCACTTTTCCCATCATCTCAGTTGTCTCTCATAATTGTTCATTGGGAATACATTTATCAGCTCCAAAGCTTAAAACAAGATTTACTTTCCCTATAATTTATTTTTCCTTTTTGTTTTCTGGCACCTTCCCAGCCCTTCAACTTCCACAGCCATTCTCCACACCTTTGGTTAGCACAAGGCACCATCTCATTCCTTGTCTGTGACTTGCTGCACTGCTTTTTCCCCAGTCCTTCCACCTGACTCCCTTGATTTCATCTTAAATCAGATTATTTCTACAGTTTAATACCAGAAAAGTGAAAAATCCTGTTTTGGTAACACCTGGTTTTGATTTTGTACGTTGAACTTGATTCCAAAAGCCCTGCCAGTCTTCCAACACTCCTTCAACAAGTTCCCTTCATTTTTTCATCTGCTTTCTCTTCATGAAAAATTCTTATGTCTTTAATGTCTGTATCTTCTATTATCTATTTTCAGCATGATTAGATAGGCTTGTGCAATTTTTTTGCATTATTACTCGGTTTTGTTATTTCTAACATGAGAAGAATATGTACAAAACCAGGGTTTTTTCCTTTTTTTTTTTCTCTTAACAACCTCATACTTGGGCAATACCTGGGCTTTTGGTTTTCCTCTAATGGGATACTTATTCCTCTGAGACACTGGTCAGCCAGGAGAATATTTATGTGGTAATAAAAAACTTTAACAGAGGGCTGTTTGGATCTAATAGTCTCAGGTATTTCAACACATCTTTGCTTGTCATGTGTCATGCTGAATTACATCGTGGCCTGCATGTGCAGCAACCCATAATGTAACCCTTGTAATATAGTTTGAAATGTAATGTAGTGGGAAGGGGGCTTAAAGGGAAAAAATCACTTTTTCGTGCTGGATAAAAGCTGTGGATTAAGAAAGAAAGCAGCTTCAGTCTACTGGGGAACTGGGAAAAATTAAATGATAGCTCAGCAACAAGCCTCCAAAGAAATCTGCAATAATGAATTAAATGATACCTGTAACACATTACATCAATATTAATAACTTCCATTAATATTTTTCCATTTTACAGCACAGATAATTTTTTGTCTGAGTCATCCAATGACTACTAAATGTTAATTCATGCCTGGAAAATTCTAAATGGCTTATAATTAAATACAAATGCAGAAAGGTAAATAAGCATTCATAGAGGATAAATGTCTGGCTGGGACACAGGGGCAGAGCCATGGAGAGAAACCAGGTGTCCTGATTCTCAGGACTGAGCTTCAGCCTCTTGGTAACATCTTTTGCCTCCAATCATGTGCTTACACTGATATATCCTGGCTTCAGAAAGGATTTGCTTCTTTACTGAATAGTCTGGGTGTATCAGGGAGAAAAGGCAAGAGAGGGTACAACAGATTTCCATTTGAGTTAAAGGAATTAAAAAGTCCTTCTGTTCTTACAGAGGATCTGATTCTCTAGGGAAATGATGCCGTTTGCTTTGATGAAGGGGTGGTGGGGAAGGAAAAAAGAAAAAAAAACCTGCTTTTTTCTGGCAGAAATGGTGAAATTTCACCCTTCAGCAATTTGGTGAAAGCTGATAGCTGTGGACACTTCTCAGCCTGGGTAGCACAACAAAAGGCTGCACCATGAGAACTGGCAGATGCAAAGAGAGAGAGAGAGAAACATTAAATTACACTTTAGAACTGTTGGCCAGGCTGTCCAGCTCAGGGAATCTGCTCTGCCATCCTCCCTGCTTGCACAGGGCTGGTGAAAACTGGGAGAGGAGAGAACTGAGCTGGGAATCCAGCACATGATTAAACAGATCACTGTGAACCACTGGTGCTAGGGGAAGATGTGGTTTCATTAACCTGGCTCAGGTGCAGTTCTTCTTCCCTGTCTAAAACAAGAATCCCATCACAGGCCAGGCCAGCAAGGTCTAGCTCACCCTTCATCTGCAAATAGATGCAGAGCCATGAAACAGCTTTGGAAGTAAAGGATATACAAGCCAAGCCACAAAGAATCATGGTGGAAAATCCTAAAAAAAGTGCAAAATGTGCCTGCTTTAATTTACACAAATCAACAGTGGAAAATAAATTCAATTTTAAAACTGGAAAAAAGTTACATTGCATTTAGATCAAGCCTCAAGTGAATAATCCCTATTGATCATGCTTCTTTTTCTTTTAAATTCATGATGAATTAAAAGATTAACATTATTACTATTTAATTATTACATTATAATTACTATATAATGCAATATACTCTTTTCAAAGCAGAGCATGCAATTTGAATTGCTAATATAAAATTAAAATTAACATTTCAGATTATTATTATTGTTGTTATTATTCTTACTATCATTATTACTATTATTATTATTATCCTCATAAGAATGACTACATTTCAAATCAAATTTCAGGATTGTCTGGCTTTGATACTAGAAAAACTTGCAAAGTTTTTTTCCTTTCAGAATGGAAATGCAGGTCCTATTTTTGAGACTTCCTAATGCAAGGCCACTGTATCAGAGAAGTGGTAACCATTTCCAAAATCATCAACAGTTGGTCAGGGGAGAACAAGCTTAATTTAGGAAGATAAGTTGTGCCCCTTGTTTCTCTCCTTTGACTAAAAAGGGGACTGGAGGAAACAGGTTCCAGTAGAGCACTTATGGATCTGTTCAGTCACTCACTCACAAGCAGCTTGTGCCATCTGAGACCTCATAGATTTCCCCTCTGGCCTCCAGCTGCCACTCCAGAAGGCTGCTGGTTTCCATCAGTCCTGTGTCATATCTGTCAGTGCTGTGCAGATGTCTTGGATATCCAGAAGTGCCTCCAATGGCATGAGAAGCCTGTGTTAAGGCAACTGAATTCTGCTACTCTAATAGGATTCAGCTTCAGATTTAGACAAAGCTCCAGATTCAGTTATTAAACACAGGCTGCTAGTGACGTTTGAGATGCTCCAACATTCCTGAGACATCTGCACAACACTGGCAGATGTGGCAGAAGCCTTACAGGAGACCCACAAGGTCTGGAGCAGAAACTGGAGGCCAAATGGAAAAACTTACAGTGCCAGAAGTGGCACAATGTGTGTAATGAAATGAATCTTTTATCTAGTCATAGATAAGCATAGCCAACATAGCCAACAGTCTAGTTGCCTGTCCAGATGATCAGATCACAGAATAATTAGGGTTGGATGGAACATCTGGAGATCATCCAGTCCAACCTCCCTGCCAAGGCATGGTCACCTAAAGCAAAATACTTTGGGAGCACATAGAGGTAGTTTTGACTATCTCCAGAGAGGAAGGATTCAAAACCTCCCCGGGCAGACAGAGGTGTCTGCTCCAAGATGAGATTGTTACCTGCCCCATCTCTGTTGGCTGTACTGATAAAATTTCCCTTGACTTAATGGGAGCATCAGTTCCCAGCTCGTGTAAAGGCACTGCTTTGACAGATGTGGCTCTGAAACTGAATTGAAGCTCAGTGTTTGCTGGATGAATCTCCTCTTCAGAGTTTAGGAGTGAGCATCTCTACTGTAAAGTCTCCTCTATTCCCACTGGTCTCTCAGGCACTCACACACAAATAACATGGAAAGGGATGACATGTTTGGTCAGCTCAGAAGAGGATTTCTCTTTGGGCTCTGTTGCAGATTCATAGAATCATAGAATGGTTTGGTTTGGAAGGGATCTGAAAGAACATCCGATCCCAAGCCCCTGCCATGGGCCAGGACACCTTCCACTAGACCAGGCTGCTCCAAGCCCCACCCAACCTCTCCTTGAGAGCTTCCAGGGATGGGGTATCCAAAATTTCTGTGAGCCACCTGTGCCAGGGCCCCACCACCACCACAAGGATGAGTTTCTTCTTAATACCAAATCTAAACTCACTGTCTGTAAGTTTGAAACCATTCCCACTTGTTCTGTCAGTCCAGGCCCTTGTAAAAAGTCTCTCTCCATCTTTCTTGTCATCTCCCTTCAGGTACTGGGAGGCCAAAATTAGGTCACCTTAAGGCCCCCTGTTCTCCAAGCTGAATAATCCCAATTCTTTTTTAGCCCTTCCTCATAGAGAGGTGCTGCATCCCTTTAATCATTTTACTCTCTTCTGGACTCAGTTCAACAGCCCAATGTGTTCTCTGTGCTGGGGACCCCACAGCTGAATGCTGGGGTCTCACAAGAATGGAGGGGAGGGGAAAATCTGCACCATTAGGGCTCAGCAGGGCTCTCCTCTCTAGTAGATTCTGCATATCCCACTTCATGCTCCTGTAATTAATGCCTGAGTCACTTGAGTCCATGTGACTCAGGTGTTCTTCAGTGTATCTACAACAGACTGAAGGTGTTTCTCTGAGAGAAGGGGTGAGAAGAGCTGTGTAGACATTCTCTGTAGCCTGGTAAAATGTTATTCTCCCCAGGAAATGTCACATCCTGATGAGCATCAGTGCCTTTCAAAGCTTTCTATCTCTGCCCTTAATAGGCAGGACGTCTGTGTCTGTATTTCTGCAAAGACTATACTTGGGGCAGATTTGAGATTAATTTAACTTCCTCAAAAAATCACTAACCTGGCTGAAGCAATTTTTTTTTAGATTTTTCAGATTTCAGGTCCTGATGGAGTCTGTGGGCAGGTTATGTCAGTGGGAAATTTGGTCTCAAGGAACTGAGCTTCACTAACACACATGGCAAACAACTTCTCCAAGACCTCACTCTGCACATATGTAGCCAATGAAATTTTAATATTGAATAAAGGAATCACTTTGAAATTCCATCTACACAGCCTTTTCCTTCCTTTACAGCATTTCAGGGGTAACACAATAGCCAAGTAATGCAATAATAACAAAAATAACTCTAACAAGCTATGCTTGATTCCACTGCAGCACAGCCTATTAGGGCAATCTTTTCTTTCTTTTAATAATGCTTTTATTGCACAAATTTAACAGAATTATGCCCTAATTATACTGGATTTTTTTTTATTTGCCACTGGGAGGAAATATAGCAGATGAAGCTCTTTGAGAGTGCATGGTTCATACAGCTGTATTAAATACTTCCAAGTGCTGTCTTTATGGTTGTTAACAAGTCAGGACCAGACACGCTTGCATTTTCTGAGTGCCTTTGAGGATGGCATGGATTATACTTGTATTTTTATTAGAGCTGCTCAACTCATTCCCTGAGAAATAGTGTCTGACCATGTTTTCAAAACTGACATCTCTAACTCAAAAAGAGATAAACAGATTCCTAAAATCAGAAAAGTTACATTGCACAGAGCTAGGGATCTAAAAGCTAGTTGTTTCTGTCGAGTCTAGACCACTTTGTTTAGAATCAACACATGAAAATAAGCAGTTCCTGGAGAGCCTTGTTTCTCCATAGTAGACAAGTTACCAAATGGGTTTTCAAAGATCATTATTTCATCAGTCTTAAACAGTCTGGGGTGACTATCTCATGGAAATCTAATTTTTTGACGCATAAATTTGGGTGAGATGAATCCTAAAAAAAAAAAATAAACAAACAAGCAGGAAAAAAAAAAAACAAAACCAAACAAACAAAAAAAAATCCCTTTAATTCAAATGGAATTAGCAGGCAGGGTCAAGAAAAGCCAGTCAAGTCTCCCAACCTGAGTAGCTTCTGCACCTTCCTTCTCCCAACCTACAGACTGAGTGCTTCATTCCTGTCCTGCTGCAATCAGTGCATGCATATTATCCCCCCACAGATCATGTTACAAGCTGGCAACCAGGGGAATCTAGATTTGGAATCACTTTGGCCTTGTGATATTTTGAGTGTCGAGTGTGAAACAGGTGCTTGATTTGCATAAAATTATGATCACACATGTTAACCCACACCAAAGCAAGTAGAGCAAAGTTGTTACCAGAAACCAAAGGCACCCAAAGTAACTGGTTTTAAAATATAGATTTTCAAAAGCCATAGCTTATATCATCAGCTCATGCCATTGGTGTAATTCCAGAATAACTTGAATAGTTCCACTGACAAAACAGGTGCTGGCTCTTGGACTGTTGGCAAATCCAGTAGTCCAGGTTCCGAATACGATTATTGATAAGTCTCAATAAAGTTTTAAATATTCAAATGTTTCGTCTAAATTTCCAAAAGATGTCTCAGCAAACAATTTACATTGTTTTCTCTCTTTGGCTAGATGGTCCACCACCAAGAGTTTACACTTCATCATCCTTGGGCAATGTTTGTAACACCTCACTATTATTGTAGCACTAAATGATCTGGGAGAGATCCCAAGAAGAACAAAATCTCATTTAGAAATTGTCCAGTGTTTTTGATTTTCTTCCTAGTATGGCTAGGCTAGAATAGGAACAAGAGATGGATAAGATCAGCCAGTTAATATCAGTTTTCAGGTTCCCAGTTTTGCCTGGGAATATTTTCCTTCTTGTGGAATGAAGAGTGTTCAGCTGTCAGGGAAAGCAAGGTAGGTGGCAATTCATAGAATCACAGAATCATTAAGTTTAGAAAATACCTCTAAGATCATTGTGTCCAGCCACCAAACCAGCAAGGCCCACATCTACATCCCTAGGAATAGATTTAAAGTGACAAAGCCTAAAAGATCACAAGCATAAATTATTAATTATGTTTGCAATAAATGATTTTTTTGCTACAATTGGCAAATTACCAATAATGATATTTTTAAATTTTTTTAAGAATTTATGAGGAAACAAGAAATTTTGTCTGGACTGTGGAGAGCCAGAAGTCCGCATGCCTAGTGGAAAATACAGAATAAAACAGTTCTGATTGAAATAAAGATGTCTCGTACAGACCAGCTAGACCAAAGAATGTTCTTTTGGTGCTGAATTTACTCTGCAAGGCTTTGACTTCAATTCCCATCTCTACACTATAATTTCT
Organism: Sturnus vulgaris; assembly: GCF_052056855.1. Classification (NCBI taxonomy): domain Eukaryota; kingdom Metazoa; phylum Chordata; class Aves; order Passeriformes; family Sturnidae; genus Sturnus; species Sturnus vulgaris. The sequence continues at coordinate 111,015,883 of NC_142245.1, read as the reverse complement.
GTGTGACTTGGTAAAAACTTGTCTTCCCTTTATTTTTGATTTTTCATATTTACTATGGGAAAAATAATAGCTCTTTTCCCCTTGAGGGGCTGTATTGCTCGTTATTGTTTGAAAAACGTCTTTTGGGGATGTTTTAAGTAGAATCATTCATCTCTTGAGGCCAAAATGACCTCCCCAAGTCCCTCCTGGCCCAATTTCCTAAGCCTCAGTGATTGCTTTCTAGACGCTGCAGCAATAGGGAGCATGTGATGACCTAGACAGAAACTTTTAAATGACTCAACCAACAGAGCATCTGTGGGTACCTCTGGGATTCTCTCTCACAAATGATCTCACAGACACTTAAGAAGTTTGTCGAGATATCCAACCTCATTTTGCTTTTGCTCAATTTCATCTCGTTGCCCCCAGTTATGAATCCGTGAGCCACCCTCAAGGATCCCTGTCCCTCCTCGCTGCACACATCCTTCAAATGCTCACAGAACTGCCAACATCTTCCCACCACACAGTTGGGGACAGCAGGGACAGGCACCTCCTTGGAGCCCCCGAGCACTCAGGAAGAAAGCACACTGCCTGCAGAGATGCCCATGTGGATTTTCTATATTAGAGCAACAAGCACCTGAGGAGAAACCCACCTGGTGAGTGAGCTTGCATTCATTTAAAAAAAGAAAAAAAAACAGAAAAAGAAAAAAACATCAAATGGTGTTTGCCTTACAATCTTAATTCGAGCACTTAATTAAAGCCAACAGAGGATTCTAAAGTGAGGAGAAAAATTAGAGCAACAACTTTTTAATTATGCTGTAGGCATTTTCTCTCTTCCTTATTCTTCCTCCAAAAATCAAACAACTCCTCCTCTAAACACACATTTAGACAAAGACGATAGAACAATATTATTATGGGATACAGCTTGCTTAATGCTTAGCAAGCAAGTACTGCAAGTTGTCTGCACAAATCCATGACCTAAATAGCACAATCACCCCTTGCCAGTCATTCCCAAGTCATGGGAACAGAGCAGAAGAAAGAAGGGATAGGAGGCAGCTTAAAATGTGGCTCCTCCAGGAATCTCTACCAAGTGGAAAATCTTCCTGGTAATGCAGAAGTGTTATTCTTCCAGTGGTACAGCAAATTTTCACTGCCTCCAGACAGTGGGAGAAATGGAGGCTCCTGGTCATCATCCTGTCCTCATCTGCTGGGGCAGCACAGCTCCAGCCTGTCTACAGCGAGGAGCTGACACTGCATCACCCACTCTTGTTCTGCAGTGTTACTGGTTGCAAAAAATTATGTTTGGCCTTTACAGACAGCAGGTGATTTTACATTTCTTGGGGTGGATGGGAGAATGTTCCTGTGGACATGGGCAAGCTTTAAAAGGTCCTATTTTATGGAGATACAAAGGCTGCTTCCAGAACCCCACAAAGGCTGGGGATCCTTTTAGCTCTTCCTAGGTTTGAGTCATGGTACTAGAGCAAGAAAAATAGTTTGAGTAACTCTGTCTCCAACCAGAATCCTTTGGGTAATTTTACTCCTTCCTGAAGAGACAGAACTTGACCCAGAGAAAGCATTGTAAAGCTTTGAGGCTCTTATTTCCATAACAGAAATCTGTTTAGCTCTAAGATTACAGTTTTTTTCAGCTCTGTCTGGACTGATAAACTCAACAGGGTTTGGACATGGCTTAATCCAGGGTCCTTGTGTTTCTATACTACTCAATTGTTATGACACTCCCTTGCATGGATGTGACCTCTGCCAACTTCTGTTCTCTCAGACAATGCCCCAGCACGTTTCATGGGTAAGCCAGGACAGTGCTAGGAGCATCCAGTTTCATTTGGAGAAACTTTTATCAAATCTGGAATGTAAAAAAATGCAATAATAATGATCTTCACAATCACGTGGGTCAGTTTTTCCTTTTCTGATTTATTTTGCTTAATTTCTTTTGGAAAAAAAAAGGAAAGCCCAATGGAGTCCCATTTGCAATCATTCTTCTGTGCTCTATAAGCCTCTGACATTTCACAGAATATTTCATTACTCTGTTTTAACTACTCACCTGTAATCATACTGTCTCTATTTTTATTGTCTATCTCATTTATTTAAATATTAATAATGCTATTTTTCTGAGAAAAATCTTCTGGATTTGGGTTGCAGCATTTTGCTCTCATTGGCTTATATTTATATCTGAAAGGATAGGGACAGAAAAAAAGGAGATGCAGAGACAATATCAGTAAAATACGTGCTAATAATGTGACCTTCCCTCCAAATGGTGAGATGGTCTAGATCTTACAAAATAAATACAATTAAATATTTTTTTACAAGTTACCTAAAAGGTTTTAAATCTGAAATTTAAAAGAAAATGCCAAAAATAATCAAACAACCATGATAAATACCCCATCTACCTGATAATTCAGTAGGGCAATACTTTCTCATTTCCAAATCTGTCACTCGAACTCTTCTAGTTGTGCAACATATTTTTGAATTTACCTTCTTTTTTGTTTTTAATGTTGTTTTGGAGGAGACTTAGGATCCAGGATGAATCATTTTCTATCCTTTTCCAATAGGCCTTAGAGTGACTGCACAGATCTTATCCTGCAACTTCAACACCTCTGACTGGACATTAGCTGCTTTCTCAGTCTCATTAACATGGTAGAAAAGTAGCCTCAACAGTTGCTTTTCTTTCTTATGATCTTTGTCATTAAAATTATAAATATGGAGCAGCCCTTAAAATAGCATGACCATTTACATTTGTAAACATGGGAAACTTACTGAGAACAAGGAGACAGTGCATAACATATCGAGCCTTACTCTGAAAAATCATCAAATACCTCCTGAGAAATTGTAAAATGTCCTTTCTTTTGTAATATTAATATTAAAAATAATTTCTTGCGATGAAGCCATGCCCAGAGTTGACATCTAAGATGGTAAGTTTACTCTTGTGGATGTGATTCACATAAATATCTGAGAGATATACAAATCTCTTCCCAGTCAAATCAGTGTTAAAAAGCTCAGTCAGAAAAAGATTACACTGAGTATTTTTGGAAACTTTCATTCAATGTTTTCAGGGTGCTCTTTGACACATCATCCTACCCAACAATTATCTGCCACGAACCATTAATGAATATATTCACTCAATAGCTCACGACCATGAAACAAATATATATTTTCTGCTTTACACAACCACCCCAGAGGAAGTTAAGAAAGGTATAAAACTGTCTGCCTGTGGGACTGATGCCCTTATTTAATCACAGAACATGGGAAGCAATTACAATCATCTTTCCCACATTGTCCAAAATATTACACTTATATCCTGGTGCTTAGGATCAAAGAATATCTCAGTTCCTTGCCCTCATATCCTCATTCAGTCTTTGGCTTTGTAGATGGGTGTGCCAGAAAGGGCCCCTCATATTCCCAGTCACAGGGATTATTTTTGTCATATCAACTTTTGTCCAGAAGATACTAAAATAAGAATGCTTATTTATTCCATGCACACAAGTTAGGCATCATCCTCACCCTCCCCTGATCTGATTTTTCAAATCATCTTCAGTAAATAAATTATGGAGAGCTTTGCAATGAGATTAACTTGGAAACAGCACTTAAAAGAGAATATATCTATTCCTGCTAACCCTTATCTTGCTGAATGATCATAATGGTTTGGGAAGTGAAAAGATAGGATTAGCAATGCTGAAAAGTAAAAAGTGCCTGTCGCACTAATCTGAAAGTATTTGGATTATTATGTGGATTACTTCTGTAAACTTGTGTACACTGAGCTGGCGACGGTGCTGCCTATTTATACCCAAGGCAAATGAATAAAACCCCAGGCAGAAGCAAGGGTGCACACACTGCTGCAGGAATCACAGGGTGAATTGCTTCTGTAGGAATCAGAGAGGTACCACTGAATGCTGGAAAAAAAATTTAAAAAATTAAAAAAATAAAAAAGAGAGCCTCTTAGGTGCCTAACAACCTCAAACGCAAAAAAGATTAAAAAAAAGATAAAAGGGAAAGTACATGTCCAAGCTGAAGACCCCAGACATGAGACGGATCCTCCTATGTTCTGTTTATGAGGGGATACTACAGGACTGAAAAGTTTTGGAATCTTACAGCAAAGCTGAGATCTTCACGTTTCCTTTTTTGCACTGGAAACTCTGTAGACAGTTGTCTTTGAGCAAGGCTTTGACTGTAATATTCATGGAAAAAAATAAGGTAGATTTAAATTTTCTTTTATATCCTTTAGGAATAAAAGGTGCCTTCACCACAAGCTATGGATAGTGCACATATGATTATCCTGAAATTATGAGCCTGAACTAGTCTTTGGCCATACAAAAATAATTTTTCCAGTTATCTTTGTTATTTTATCAATGTATGCTAATTTCTTACTTTTTCCCAACTCTATCTTTGGTATTCTCATGCTCTATTTTCCTCTCTCCTCACTGTCTTCCTCTTATGGGAAGAAATTTCATATGACATCTCCAGCCACTCTTTTTTTCTTGTGCTGCAGGATAAACTTCTCACTCCCACTGGAAAGAACTGGCACATGGGATGCTGATACCCCATGGTTGTTCTGCTGCTTCTTTCAGTAACCCTCAGTGACTTCCCTGCTTCACCTGTGTATTTTCAATCCTTCCACAAACACATTCCCAATCATGCTTATTAATATCCTCCTGTTCCCTACAGTTCTTCACAGCTGTCCCCAGGAAGAAACAAAACAAACAAAAATAAAAAAGAGGAAAGCAAATTTCCAGACAGATTTTACTTTGCCTCTAGGATATTCCAAACTTGCTAATCTCAGAAAAGACACTCAAACACATTTCACCTACTTTTTGCTGTCTGCATTGTACTTCCAAATTTCTTCCTGTACATTCCCTTCCTTTCAATGGAAAAACAAACAAACAAACAAAAATTTAAAAACAGTTTTAAGAGTGTGATTACATCACTCACTTTCTAAGGATGCAAACCATCCCACACCAGAGTGGTCTCCTCCCTGCTTCCATTATAGGAGATCTAATCAAATCCAACACAGACATCTGCATTAGACATCTGAACTGTAGACATCTACACTTAGCTGAATGTCACACTAAACCTGACCAACATGAGCCATTGATCTGTTCAAATGTCCCAAGCAACTAATAGGGCACATTCTCCCTTGGTTTACACCCCTAGGAAAATTCATGTCTCCTAGCAAGACAAAATTAATCTTATATTCAAACATTAATATCATGCTATAAAATCAAAGTCCAAGTTTTACTTAGACATCGTTAGAAGTTTGGCAAAGTTTTGTTTGGAATTTTAACCTCAATGCTTTGTCTCCATCACACTGAACAGATTGTGAACCTCTGCAGTTGAAGATATATATATATATATATATATATAAAGATATAAAGGAGAGTCAGTACACCCCTTCATCAAATTTTAACTGAAGCTCAAACACTCACAGTGCAGCCTCAAGATGTTGTTGGGCTGCAGAACAAAACTCTGGTCCAGCTGTGAGAGGGATTGCCACTGAGCAAAACCAGCCCAAATGTATTTGTATTCATCTCTCTCTTCTTTACATTTCAGTTTTGACTATTTTAAACTTTCCTGAAAATAGTCTGAAGTTCTAGCAATGTCCTTGGAGAAATACCTTGCCTGAAAGAAACATTTGGTTAATATTATAGTGGAAAACAAACAATTCTAGCTGCTGCCATGTTTCCCTGAATCCCTCTTTGCTATTAAGCAAGAGTCTCAGTTCAGCAAGGAAAGGGAAGACCAGGTTTTTTTCTGGCAATGTGAGGGTGTTGTTTATCATTGTTATTTAAATTAGTTTTATAGCTCTAGAAGTAACCAGATTAATATTTTCACTGTCTTGCCACTTTGTGGAGCAGGAATAAAGCATGACAGAGCCAATCTGCTTTGCTCAACCAGTCTGGCCCTGCCGGGACAGAGTTTTATGTGTTGGTGCTTTACATGGCTGCTTTTCCCCTAAACTACTGAAACTCTGACAAGCAATTGCTTCTCTTCTGTGTTCCATTGTCTCTATTACTTTCTTTCTTGGATAACATCTTCAAGTTTACCACCTTTCCTGAGCTTAACCTTCTCATTATCTCTGTCTACAACTCCCTGAAAGGAGTTTGCAGCCAGGTGGGTGTCACACCCTTCTCCCAAGCTACAAGAACAGGACAAGAAGAAACAGCCTCAGGCTGCACCTGAGTAGGTTCAGGTTGGACATCAGGAAGAATTTCTCCATGGAAAGGGTGCCCAGGGATTGGGGTGGGCTGTCCCTGGAGGTGTCCAAAGAAGGATTGGACATGGCACTCAGTGCTCTGGACTGGGGGACAAGGTGAGGATTGGTCACAGGCTGGACTTGATGATGTTGGAGATCTTTTTCAACCTTGATGATTCAAAGATAAACCACCACTCCACAATAAGGCCTCTGTCCTGAGAGGCTAAAACTTTTCTCTTTCATAAACAGATGGGAGGATCAAGCCCAAATATCCCAACTCACCCAAATATCCTGACTCAGCCACAAGGTGTACATGTATACCAGAGAACTAAATAATTTCAGGTGCTGCTTTCTGGCCAACTATATGAGCTGGTCTCTTCTGTACCATGAGACCCTCATAGCCTACAATCAAGGTGGCTGTATGCAACCTGCTTGTTAAGAATACTGTCCAGAACATGAACTGTGTCCAGGAATTGCTTAAACTCTTGCAATTTTCCATGAAAAAAACCTGCACTGGGGCCTGAGTCTGGTTCTGGTGCTTGAGTCTGAGCTTGAAGACTGTTTAATCTGCTACCATAGATGCACTCAAAGAAGTAAGCCCCTGCTTTTACTTAAAGATTTTTAACCTAATACTTAATTTTTAATTTAGTCTAAAACTTTTTTTTTTTTTTTGGCTTAGTCAAACTCCCCTTTTGCCTGCAGTCAGTCAGAAAAGAAAAGAAAAAATGAAAGTCAACTTGGCCTAACCACAGTTATCAGCATGATTTGAAGAAAGCAAACATAACCAGGGAATATAGGAGGACTTCAGATGCCTTTTAAATTGTTTTTTGCCAAAACCATCATATTGCAATCGGTGAGTAACATAATTCTTATAATGCCTCCTATTTAATCCTTAGTTATTTTTTCTTTTTCCTGATCTGACTGAAATAAAACCTGAAACAATTGGCTTCATCAGGGCAAAGTCTGGTAGGAAGAGTGCACTATAAATACAGTGTAGAAAGATAAAGCTATTGCCTTTATTTGACAAGCTAACTGTTCCCCAAGCACTCATCCACCAGCCTTATAAAAGGAAATGTAGTTACTGAGGTCCAAATTCACCGTTGGCTTAAGTGTGTGCAATTCCACTGAAGTCAACACAATTGTATCTGTTTACTTTCATGGTGAATTGGGACCCAGACCTTTACTGAAGTAATAAAAGGTCAGTCAAAAATACAGGCAAGAGACCAAAGCTGTGGCTTTGCTCAAAGTTCTTGGCATAGGTGATAGTGTCAGTTAGAAAAACAGCTGACCAGTCGGTGAAAGAATAATCACTGGGGTATATGAGAAAGATTCAGAGGTTTAGGGGCACATTATCTCAGTAGTCATGACAAATAATTGCATCTTTTCACCTTCTGTAAATGCAGAGAAATATTTTTTAGCTTATCTTTTGCTGGAACAGAAGTAAAATAATGAAGCTAAATACCTTCAAGATAATGTGGAGTATTTGCATTAAAAGACAAAATTAGTCTGATACTAATGAGTTTCTTGTACCATTACATATAATTCCTTCTGAAGGCATTAGTTAGTAGAACTGAAAGCCTCCATTGGCTCATGAGAGCAGCACTGTTTGTCTCACAGTCTCTGTCACATTTGGGAAGCTCAGACAGTATCCACAGCTTTGCCTCTCCAGTCACATCTAAAGTAGCAGGAGTCATAGCACGTAGACAGAAGATAAGGATGAGTCCCACCAGCTGGGTATAACTGGATGTCATGGTCCCAGGATCTTGTTTACTCATATTGTTACACTGCTTGGGATAGCACAACAGGACATCAGCCAGGATTCACATTGTCTAAGTTGAGTGTGTAGTTAGGAAACTAGTTTAAACAGCTTGTTTAAACTAAGGCTCTCTCTTTAGTCAATGGAGACCGTATAATTAGTAAAAGCAATTACCATCCTGATAGCAATTCTCCACAGCAAAGAGATTTGTGTGTTGCCTGTAGCACAAATGGAAGATGATGTGCATGCAGGAGGACTTTGGAGGGCAATGCAGGGGGTGACCCACAGAGTCAAGAGAAAGCCACCAATGACCAATAATAATGATGTAAATACATTATAAACCAATCTTACAGCAGTGAACCTACCTTATCATTCTGTTATTCAGTGTCTCACCCACATTTCTGGATCACAGCCTAAGATATCAGGAGGGACAACATGAAGAAAATAAAAATTGTGTAACAGAAGAAAGCAACAAAGAAACAAATAAAACTGCAATTATTAAGAAGTTTTCAGAATATAACAAATTTATATTTACTGAGAAATAGAAAAATTTTTGTCAAGACTAAATAAAGTGGATTGAAATAATTCTAAAGTTAGATGGCCAGGGATACTAGTTTATAGTAGGTAGTAAGTTTACAATGGGTAGTAAGCCTATTAATTCCAGGTACCATGACCATGAAGGATTAAGGATGACAGACCTTACATAATGTAGAGAATGTCTCAATCCATGTCCTCAGATTCTCATACCTCACAGAAGGCTGGGAACATGGTCTGAGAGCTCCCCTCCACAACAGAGAAGAATGTTAATCACAAATCAAGAACTATCAAAGAGCTGGAGCACTTCTATGGAGACAGGCTGGGAGAGCTGGGGTTGTTCAGCCTGGAGAAGACTTTGGGATGACCTCATTGCAGCCTTCCAGCACTTGGATGGGGCTTTTAAGAGAGGCAGAGAGACTTTCCACATGGGCAGATAGTGACAGGACAAGGGGAATGGGTTTAAAACTATCATCTCTCCTAAAACATGAGAGATTTATGAGAGATGTTAGGTAGAAGTACTTTACTCAAAGGATGGTGAGGCACTGGAACATGTTGCCCAGAGAAGTTGTCTATATCCCATCCCTGGAAGTGTCCAAGACTGGGTTGGACAGGGCTTGGAGCAATCTGGGATAGGGGAAGGTGTCCCTGCCCATGGCAGGGGAGTGGAACAAGATGAGCTTTAAGGTCTCTTCCAACACAAACCAATCTGTGAGTCTATTTTGTTTAATCTACTTTTAAAACCTTTTACTGGTAGAGATTCCACCACCTGCCTAGGCAGATGTAGTCTACACCTAGAAAGTTTACCTAATGGCTAACCTAAATCTTCCTTGCTATGGTTTAAGCCCATTGATTCCCATTCTGTCTTCAGTGGCTGTAGAAAGCATTTCCTTCATTTTTGCAACAAACTTTTCCTTGGCATCCTGTTTTAATCTCTTCTATTAATTAAAATTAATCCTAAAATATGAGTATAAAATATTTAATACATATACTGATTCCACAGGCTTTATAATAAGCAGGCTATTTGCAAGAGTAAAACTTGCATATGTGAGATTTTGAAGCCGTGTGCTTGCTTTAAATGTATATTTTTAATTTTCATTTGGAATTGTTTGAGTTATGAGGTCTGCTTTAAAAATATTCAGGTCAACCTGTCTTTTCCTCCAACTCTCAAAGGGTTAAGCCCCTGGCTGATAATTCCCTTTGCAAGTCAGATCCTTCATTACATCTAGAATCCTTAGAAGAGGACATATTTCATTTTTTAACTGGAGCATATCTAATGATCTGGGGGAAAGCTCTGTCTCGTAACATTTGATGTAGCCTCAGACGAGAAGAGCAAGGTGGCATCAGCCTCTTCCTATTTAGTCATGAGCCAAGGAGCTGCACCAGTGTACAAGTGACACACAGAACACATGCATCAAAGTAGCAGCTCAATCTGTACGGCAAATAACCCTCTTTGGTGGCTCAGCATGGTTGCTGGCCCTGAGCTGTACTTCCAGTAATTGACATAGTTGCCCAATGCTAGAAAACAAACTCAGAAACTATTCTCATTAGACGTCCCCCTGGTTTGCTACTCCGTTATTGTAAAACCCAAACACTGAGCTTCCTACCAGCGTGGCTCTGTTTTTAATTAGTTCTGATGGCACTGGGCGACGCGCCAAGGAAAAAAAATGAACTTCCTGTGATTGAGGCTTGTTGCTCAGTATGTTGCTTCCTCCACACAGAGATTGTTTTCACAACATTTTCTGAAAAAGGAGCTACTGACAGAAATAATATAAGTTTTTACTGCTTTTGATTTTTATTTTATTTTTATTCTGCCTTCCATGCTTATAAAAGGCAGCTCAAAGTCAAGGTTCCCTAAAGTTACTGTGTCATTATTTTGCCTTTGTGTGACTCGGCTGATTAAAGACATCCTAGCATATTATATTTTTTAATAGAATAAGCACAGGTTCCTGTTTAAAAAATTTAAGACCAAGGACTTTTCAATGGCTTAAATAAATTAATTTGGGTATGCTCAGGCATGGGGTGGGGAGGGACTTGAGGTTCATATTCAGCAGCATAAGTTGTCACAGTGTGAGTAGGGGTGAGGGAAATAGCAGATAAATGTGATTCAAAAGCAGAATTATATCTCCATGTGGGAATGTGATGAGTCTTAGCAGTCTCCTTCATTTCTTCTTATGAGGCTTCTCAAGTTAATTTGGTATGAAAGGCTCAAACACGATCACTTTGTTCCAGTGAACTGCAGGTGGGATTGACAGCCAGGCACCTACATCTGAGGGTCTCAGAAGGGCATGTCTGTGTTTGTGCTGTCCCTGATTTGAGTCTGAGAAAATGAAAATCCAGTTGATACCATCAATGGAGTCCAGAGAGCAGGTGACCTGACCAAATGCAGGTAGGTATTTCTTGTGTGAGCTGAATTGCTTTCCAGGCTCCATTGACCTGTCTGGGCAGGATCTCCACTAATCATGATGGGTTAGACAGCAAGAGCAGATGAACACATCCAAATTTCAGATTCCTGACTGCAGACCTACATAGGAGTAGGTGTCTGCCTTCAGGTGTGTGTAGCTGCTCTCCAGACGCCCATTGACAACACTGATAAGTGCTTGATTAACCACACACACACAGATATCCAGGGCTGTCTGGATGCCCCCAAGCCTCATCATACATCCAGCTGTCTCTCTAGAAGAGTGTGGCTCTCCTGTAAGTCCAGGGTTATATCTATCAATCCCATATGGGTGTCTCACAGGCTCTTGAATGTCTCAGGTGGGCACCAAAAAACTATGTCAAGTCAGATTTGAGCTCTCAATTTTCAGTGACAGCAATGAGAGCCTGGGCACCAAGTACACATGCAAATTCCCATGCTACAATTAGCAGAATTAGACAGCTGCAGCAGGGGAGGAATCTCACCTGCCATGCAACTTTCCCTGGATTGATGCTACTTTATTTGATGCACTGGTAATTCTTTCATGACTAATTCTGTGCTTTATAAATTTCATATTAAAAGACGGTTTAGGAGAAAAGAGATAAACTAATACTGAAAGCGTCTTGAACATGGTTTGTACACTTGGATGTCAGCTATGACAGCCTGCTTGCCATTGCTCAACTGTTTTGTGGCAGCCTCATTTCTGCATGTATATAAAGAGATAAAATAAGAGATCCAGCTAATTCAATTATACTGTCAGTCAAGTCAGAGTAAAAACAGAAACAATGCTTTTATTTGTCTTTGTACTTCTGGAATTACTTGTTTTACTTTTTTAAAAAGTAGTATGAAGTGCATCAAAGCATATTAGTGTATAAGAATCACTCTGATGGTATTTGAAAGCACAACATGCCAGATTTCAGAAATGACTGCTACAGTGGGTATAAAATGGCATCTGCAGACCATGCAAATAACTGGAGGACTAAACAAGATAATTTACCTTAATACTATTCTTTAGTTATGCTAATATTTATTTGATTAATTAATTTTCAGGTAGAAGATAACTCTTCTGAAATATAATCATAAATATAGAATATAATCACCTTTCCAAGTAAATTTTCTTCTCTGTTCAAAAAAGTACAAAAGGATGTTGAGACAGGTAGGAAAAGGTAGAAAATTCTACCAAATAGATAATAGATAAAAAGACTCTGGAGATTCTTGGGCCATGGATCACCAGAAGCAGGAAGAAATACCTAGGAATGAGGGCCAGGTACTTGGCACATTATACAAGTCCTTATGCACCCTTTATTGAGTTGGTCAAACACAAGACATTTGACCAGCAGACCCACTTTGCATTCAGCCCATACAGAGCTGATATTTTCCTCGTGCTCTTTCCTTACCTGATTTTGAGTAATGGCAGCTATGGCTGAGACAATTGATGCTTTGCTGCTGCTTTTGGCTGTCCTGAAAAGATTACCAGTCAGGATGGAATGGAAAACTAAAGTCCCTCATCTCAGAGCACTGATTTTGGATTCTGAAGAAATTTGAGAAGATGCAGAATCTTGAGAGAAATTTCTATGAGCAGATTTTTATGTGCTTCAATATTCCAGGGCCTACAAATCCCAATACAACTGGTCTATCAACCATATTCCAATATATGGTTCCACCTACTATCCTTGTATAAAAGCATGATCTTGGCTTCTAGCCACTCTTAAGGAAGAAAATTTGAGGGTACAGAATCACAGAATTGTTGAGATTGGAACATCTGGAGATCTTCTTGTCCCAAACCTCTGTTCAAGCAGGCTGCACATTATCAAAACCACACAAAAACTAGATGTCTCTCTGGTCGAGAGCAGTAATGGGACACATTGGCATTCCACATCCAAGGCAAGACTTTGCAGAAGTCACAAGTCACAGAATGAAGTTGCTACTGTCCCATAGCTACATCTTGAGTTTGGTCTAAACTTGAGATCCAGGCAGTGATGAATGGGACACACCCAGGTCCTGCTGTGCAGAACTCACCCACAAGCCTGGTTTTCTCTCCCAGTATCACCCTGGCCATTATTTACCATTCCTTAATGTTGTGAAATGGTTTCTTAGTTCTACCGAAACTGTAGCTCCAGTAAGAAATCAGGCATAATGGTATTTAAAGAGCAGAAGGCTCCAGTGAAGGCTTTGAATCCCTTCTAACAACTAAAGGAGCTCCAAGAGAGATGGAGAGGATCTTTGGACAAGGGCTTGGACTGACAGGATGAGGGGGGATGGCTTTAAACTGAAAGAAGGGAGATTTAGATTAGATATGAGGAAGAAAATTTTCATGGTGAAGGTGGTGAGAAACTGGAACAGATTTCCCAGAGAAGCTTTGAATCTCCATCCTTGGAAGTGCTCAAGGCCAGGTTGGACAGGGCTTGGAGCAACCTGGTCAGGTGGGAGGTGTCCCTGCCCATGGCAGGAGGATTAGTACGAGGTGAACTTTAATGTCCCTTCCAACCCAAGCCATTCTATGATTTTTTGCAGTATTTTTTAAAGAAAACACTTCCTAGCAAAAGCAATCCAACTGTAAAACGTCTATGAATTTTTAATTAAAATCTTGTGCCTTTGTTCTGATATTTTTCATTGTCCCACCCAATCTTGGCTCCTTTTTCTACAAGAATTTCACAAAAAAAGCCCTTTCAAGTCATGCTTTTTCTGTCCTGGTTCTCCAAGGACTTTGCTGAAAGGTGGTATTTTATCCTTCTGATGGTATTTTAAATTCCTAACCCCAAAAAAGCATGTAATTCTATCAGCCTCCTTTATAAATCTCAATTTTCAAATGGTTTTGCAGGAGCTATACAGGTTGGCTTAATTTACAATGTTCCGCCCTGACTGAACAGGGTATCCATCAGAATCCATTCCTTAAAACCTATGCATTTAGATTTAGCTTACACAGAGCAAATCACAATCTTCAGTGCTGAAATTCCAAAGCAGGCACTGAAGTTCCACGAGGGATTAATTTGATTCTGTATTTAGATTAACAGTACTTGTATAAATACTGAGTTAGAGCTGATGTCAATCTTTTATGCTAATTGCTAGTTAGACCCATACAAAGACAAGCTTTGCTTGGACCACTTTTGTAAGATTGCTATCTATCTACTGTGGAGAGATTTACATTTGTTTTCCATTAACATTAATAGGAGCTGTCCACATAAATCACTCATCGCCCGTAAGAAAAGATAAAGTCCTACTAAGTTCAGAGAACACAGGCTTTCCCAATTGAAAAATCTATTAATAATAAAACCCCTACCATGTAAATATCTGACATCTGAACTGTATAGTAAATAAAGTGGTCCATGAAGTGATTGCTCCAAGGGGAAGCAATGCTTGGCTAGTTCCAAACCATTTTTAAAAACTCATATAAATCCTCTGGTATTGGTAAAAACATAAATAAAGCAAATAGCTGCAGAGAAAGGAGGAGGAGCAGCAGCATAGTAATTTCAATTGTTATTTTTATTGGCCTTTATTTTGTTCTACGAGGTAGTGACAGATCCAATAAAACACCTTGTTTTACACACAGAGAGGACAAAGATTACTAGAAATGATACAGAAACCTCTTAGCTAATCCAGATGTAACTGGCCACGAGCTCATTTAGGCTGAGAAGTTAAAGGTGACCAGATGCAACACTTGCTGCTTTGCTCCTTGCTGCTCCTTTCAAAATTGATGCAATTTGTCTCACTAGGCCAGGAAAACACAGAGATCAGTGGCCAGGACTCCCTGGTACCTGGCACTGGGCCAGCCTTGATTATGATCTGTGTAACTCTACAATATGATGGCACACAAAAGACAAAAGCAGAATTGTTTTCCCCTTTCTGGTGATGTAAACCTGGATTTATTCTAGTGAGGTTACAATGAAGTGAATGACCAAAAGAACCAAGTTTTGTCCATCATGTTTCCATCATTTAATCCTCTCTGCACCACTGCCCGCTATTTTTCTCAGGGATTCTCTAAATGGGTAGCCAAAAGCTTTTATCTGTGTTTTAAAATATACTCACACACCTATTGTTTTGTCTTTCCTTCCATCCTTAAAAGGGCAACACTGAGCATTAATTAGAAGTCTTTGGCACAGCACTGTGCCATTAAAAGTCACCTATTAGAAAGCAAACTGGATTAAATGTTACATTTTGCAATTAATGCCTAATCACTTGACACTAATGAAATGAGCAAAGTGAACATTGTGGGCATACCTGGTGTGTGACAAAGGGGAAGTTTCTCTTCAGAAAACATCATATTTTCTCTACTAAAATACCACATGGGAATATAGCCATTTAAAAATATACTTTTTGAGTTTCACAGATGAGTGTCTAACAAAATTATTCTGGTTATTTATAATCAATTTTTTAAGAGAACACATAATTTTGGCCAAATTTCTTAGAAAAGAAAAACAACCCTAAAGAAATAAAATAGTTAGAAGCAACTGTTTCCCCTGGAAAGTTATCCTGATGGATCCAGTGAGATTTTGGCTTGAAAACTGAGATTACAATTTATTCAATCACAAGATCTCTGGATCTAATGTCTCTGCCCCTTTGTCACAATAAAGAGCCTTCCAATGTGGCATGAAACCTCCCTGGAGAGGCAATTCAGGTTCTGCTGATACAGTTCATGAACTGATTTACTCCATTTGGGGTCTGGCCAAGGTTTTACCATTGGCCTTGGTTATTAGGTGGAGAGGAACAATTCCTCTCTCTTAAGGAACACTGTGGCAGCCAAAGGTTAGATTGATTTTGGCTGCCATGCATCAACATCTTTCCACTTTATCAAAGGCCTGATAAGCTCGGATTCACGCTTGGTACTCAGTCCAAACATTCATTGGATTTGTGTAGGAAGTTGGTTGGAAAGAAACAACCCTAAGTGTGATAACAGAAAAACTTTGAGACCTGCAGGAATGGATGGGCAGGGTGGGAGTGAAGTGCTGCACTTGGCAAGGAAATGAGAGGGGAAAAAAAGGAAAATAAAAATAAAAGCTGGTGAATTCTTACATATTATAACTTGCAATGTCATATTCTGAATAAGATGCTGAATTTTACCCATATTTTTAGGGGTTTCTGAGATCCTTACAGAAGAGGCATTGCTGTTCAGGACCCATCACAAGGAAATAAAGATGAGCAGGCAAAAAGACAGGTAGATATTGAGAATATCTTTGTAGTCTCCCTTTTAGCACAGTACCACAATGGGATTTATAGCACAGTGGCAGAGTGCAGAGCTCTAGATGTTATTTACACAGCTAAAATATAAATGTGAAGAAAACATGGTGTAAATGGGAAAAAACATGAAACTCTTTCTCATCTATACAGAAGTATATGAATGTATTTCTGGTGATAATAATTTAATTAGGAGGCTTTATTTTTTACAGACACAGGTCATTCTTTTGGTGCACAAAGGATTCAGCAGACCAAAAATAATAAAAATAATGATTAGAATAAACCTTCCAAAGCAGAAGAGGATGACAATGAAAAAGAAAGCTTTGTCCTGTGAGTGCTAAGAATAACAATAGACAGCACCTTTAGTAAAAGAGTAGCATTGATATTTTACATCTAAACACTTTCAACCAACAATGTTGAGACCTTCCATAAAAATAAACAAAATCCTCCTAAAAAAATACAATGATTGCACATCTACGTAGACAGACAGGTGTGTTGAAAGAAGAGATGCTGTGATAGAAGAAGAAAATCAAAAAAGAATGGAAATGGCCGATTCTTTCTTTGTGACATATTTTCTCTCTCATCCTTGCATATTTGCATTAAAGTGATTGTGAATAATGTACATTTGACCAGTGCTGTCTGCGGAACTAATGCCTATTAAAGTGATGGGAAGTAGCATATGTTGTGCCTTGGGCAGAGAAAGTCCAATCACCCCCACTGTGTGCAAGTCTCCAACTAAAATGCAGGGCAGCCTGGGTTTTATCCTAAATGAACCCAGCAGGGAGAAACAGGACATAGTCTCTCATTCCACATTTAAGCTTCTAAACTAAGGCTTAAAGAGTTAGATTTGGAAAAAGGGAACTGTAACATCCATCATTTAATTTACTCGTGGAGCTAATGTTATTTTATCTTTTCCTGGTGATAGGAATACAAAGGAAAGTGGGAGGCAGGGGAAGTGGATGGGTATGCAGGTTGTTTCAAGAACTGAGATGCATTTGCTTTATTTGTAACAAGGGAAAGAAAAAAGGAAGGGGGGGAAAAAAGGACAAAAAAGAAAGAAAAGAGAGGAAAAAATAAAACAACCTTCTCCCCTCCTGTTATGCTTTCACATTTTCTGCCAGTGCACGATTTTGTCAGTAATTGCAAAATGGTTTGAGTTTGTTTGGTTCCACTTTTATGTTCCTGCACTGTACTAGAAATGTTCTGTTATTTGAACAGTTTGTAAAGCTTTTTTGAGTTGTATTACATAATCTTCCCAACGACCTCCAGCATCAAGTTCAGATCTAAAGCAGTCTTTCTTCTACCTGTGTGAACTCGATAGCTGGGGAAAAAAAAAAAGGCAATTACAGAGCTGTACGAGAATAACAAATTCAGCTGAACTAAGGAAATAAAAATTGCCGAATTGTCATGTTTAGATCTGTAGCAACAAAATTTGCTTTATTACCTTCGGCATTACAAAAAGGAAAGGGGGTAGGGGGTAGAAGGGAAAGGAGGCAAAGGTTTTTTTTAATATAGATAATATTCATAGGAGGACTTTATTTCCCTTTCTCATGAAATAAATCTGTCTTAAATAGAAGTGTATCTCTTAGTGATGTGGAAAAACATTTGCTGCCAATGTAAATCAGGAGCAGTGGCAGTGAAATGAATGGATTGGCATGGGATCCCTGTTACAACAGTGCATGGCCTGCCTGTCCCACCCAATCCAGATTAATGCTCAGAAGAGAAATCAAAACTTCTTTTTATCAGCATATAGGTAAACTGAATAACTATTCAATTTATTTTGTAATCATGACAGCAGATTATTAGCATGTCTTAAGCATTAATTATCACTGGGTAAGAGTTTTGGAGTTTACATTTTCCACTGTCTCTTCATAGGGTCTAAAGTAAAAGTTCTGATACCAGCTAGAGTCAAACCCTGTCTTACACCTAGCACTGAAATTCAAATGCAGGTTTTTAGTCTGAAATTCAACTACATCCCAGCTTCAAAATCCAAAGTGAGCTGCTTATTTGCACTTCTCCTCAGCTAGTGAATGTAGATAGAAAACATCTCAATTTTTTTCCTGTTTATTGCTGATGCTATTTAACGTTAAAAGGTAATGGGTAAATAGAAAAAGAAAAAAGAGGGAAAGAATGTATTGCTGAGATAATTACAAGAAGAGGCCATTCCCATTAACAGAGCTGAAATTATATGATTATACTTCTATTATTTTCCTCACTGTTGACTAGGAAATGTACACTGGCTTTGGAGGAATTATTTTAGATTTTATTTCCTCCTTTTTTCTTATCTTCCCTGAATAATTCCTTAATACCAGCAATAATAAAAGCCCTACTGAATACTCAGAGACTCAGCTGTATTCCACCACAGTGAGCATCCTGCATCCCCACTCTGGGGCTCAGCATTGCTTTGAGCCACTCCAAGCACATTTGCCCATAAATATTGGCTGTGTCACCCAAGGCTCTTCTGCCCCTTCCCTTGCTGTTATCATTTGAGACTATGGAATTCCACCCTGAGTTGGATCCCTAAGCTGTAGAATCTCACTCTTAGCTGGATCCCCAAAATGATCTTGAGGATGAAGAGAGGGAGACAATGAAAGTCCAGGCAAATAATTCAGATGATTGCTCAGTGGAAAACAACAATCACAACAAAAGAACACAAACCCAACCAACCAAACAAGCAGACAACGTGAAAGACAGGCAGGAGATGTGTGGCTTCAGGTGGATGTTCTTCATATTGCAATACAGAAAGCAGTTTAGCCAGTTAAGAGCAACTGTGATCACAGCTCTGACAAACAAATACCATTCAATCATCTGCCAGACTGAACAGGTGAATTAAAGTTCTGTTTTACCCTTGTCAGGAGCTGAAGCACTTGCAGACCTGAGCTTGGCCCTGCCTGGCTCTGTCTAATCCTGGTTACATTCACTGGACCTGATCCTGACCCTGACTCCAGCTCGTGGCTCACGTCCCCATCCCCAAAGGGCTGCCCCCATCCTTCTCCAGAGATTCAGTTCAAGATTAAGAGACTCAACTTTGATGTCTACAAGCAGTGTCTAAGCAGGCAAGAGTTTTTTCTGCTCCTATCATCAGTGGAGATATCAGCAGTACAGTCAGTAAAGTCATGCCAGGGTCATTTTGCCAACAGATACAGTTTAGCCAGAGCATGATTCAAACTCTCCCAGACTCCAAAATGAGATGGGCAGATTCAAACTCTCTGTTTGGAAGACTTCTTGGGCTGTGCTAATTCAGCCAAAACCATTTCCACCCCTGGGTCCTGGCAGTGTTTTATTTCCTAGAATAGATGTTGCTTAGATATCTGGCTTAAAAGATGATGAATTGTTCTCCAAGCTCCACTAACTGCACTAACTAAGACCTGGATTCAAGTGCTCAGCCATAGGTGTCTAGTGCCACTTGTGATAATGTAGGATATTTAATCAAAGGAGTTCAGGTCCCTTATATGTCCTGTGTCACATTATAGGATCACAGACTGGCTGGGGTTGACAGGGACCTTAAAGACTGTCTAGTTCCACTCCCCCTGCCATGGATAGGGACACCTTCCACCAGAGCAGGTTGTTAATTTTTAATTAACAGTATTTAATAACCTGACTGGGATGTAGCCACCAAACCAGCAGCATCATGGACTCAGATGACTCAGTAAAGCTTGGGATTTAATTACCTAGAATAAATTTATATATATAATTCAGAGAGGGGATCCCACACTAGAATTCCTGAGTTCACCACTCCCTCTATCACCTAAAGAAGATGGCAGTGAAGGGACATTAGCTCCTGATGGCAGCTGGTGAAAGTAAATTTGCAATGGAGGTTTTGCTGGAGTGAGAAATTCAACACTAAAAATTTCTCTCCTTTTACTACACTGTGAGTAGGTCTTGATGCTTCAGGACTACTAACAATCTAAATCCACCCATCACTCTTTTAAGCTGATATGTTGTCATACTGAAATTAGAGACCCACAAGTGGCTATTTGAATGTGTCCATCTCTCTCTCTTGCTTATTCCTGCACAAAAAAAATCTAAATATGTTCCTATACATTGTGCACATCTGAAACTAGGTGAAAACAAGGATTAAAGTCCAGAACCAAAGGTGCACGAAATCTAAATAATTTTAGGCATCGACTTTGACCCCACTTAGAGGGCAGCCATCCTTCCCCTGCATCACTGGATGCTCGTGCTGGATACAGACTGTGGCTACTTCAAACCCGTGATAAAATGTTAAGGCATTTTAACTATGAACTTGATACAGGTATTTAAGACTTAGAGTTGAAGACTCTTTTCACTGCAAAAGCCCAGAAGGAGAAGATTTCAAGGGTCCTGAGGGGTGGGAACAAAATCTGAGCTGTCCCTGACAAAGTTACATCACTTCCTAGGGACCTGTGCCATTTCTATCTTTGAGTTTAGCCTCGATGCTTTAAGTGGCCTCATTCTCTAGTTTATTTTGATTGTCTCTTCCCAGTTTTATATACTTACCCATTATTGATTCACTTCGCACAATTATGGCTCCACTTTGGGTGGTATGTTTTAGCTGCTTCCCTGACACCAGTGTTGAAGCATGAAAGTCTCTGGGCACCCTCTTTGGTGTACATCCTCCTTAAATATTTTTCTGAATTCTGAGATGTGCTCACTCCTGCTTGCCTTATGTTTCTGTCTCTCCCTCATTCTGCAGACTTTTTAGTTCACATTTAAGGAACTGGGACAGGATTAAAAAAAAAAAAAGGAGGATGGTTGTGAATTACAGCCTTAAACAAAGAGATGGTTAAGACAATAAAAAATCCTTACAATAATCCAGCTGGACTTTACACATACATCTGTAAGTTATGTAACATGATAGTTTATGATAAACTTCCCCAGACCTATTAAACAATGTAATGATGAAAACAAAATGATTAGACCAAGATGAAGGGTTGGGAACCAAAGCTGGTTCAAAATTTCAATTCATACTCCACCCTAGAGTAACTAGGCTTTTTAAACACCAAATTGACTGGTTTTAGGTGCTTCAATTTTCTTTGCTATTACAAAAACTGTTCACAAATGCATAACAAAATTGGAGACAGCATCAGAGTTGTGCTCAGTGCATGAGCTCTTGTCCTTTTTGAAGTGAAAGAGATTTTCACCATTATTATCAACTGTCCCACAATTTCTTTCCTGCTGCTTTTTGTAGAAGCACTGATACAGTTTTGAAGAAAAGAAATTATTCTGTGACAAACTGCGCTCATAGCTTGGTAGTTCTTTTGCCCCATGGGTATAGTGTACCTCACTGCTAAAAAGCTTTATAATAAAATGTAGGAGATGGTATAAATAGACTCAGTGATGCCACTAGGTCAGTAAAAATAAAAATAAAAAAAAAAAAAAAAAAAAAAAAAAAGAAAAAAAAAGAAAAAACGAATTCTTTCAAAGATGGCTGGACAGTACCACATCTTGCTTGGTTTTTTGGTCTTATTTATTGCCAATTTCAAAATGCATCTATTTGTCCTGTGAGTGGATGTGTTTGGCAAAGAAATTACAAGCAGCTACCACCGAGCACAGATGTTCATTGTCATCATTGATAGCAACAAATATCATCAGTCCAAACCAAGATCACTCCTCTAAGGGGAAAGTATATATAGCTATCATTCAAAAACCTCAGCTCAGATCCTTGATAGTTCAGTAACTCACAGTTTTGCCAGTGGGGATGATAGAAGTTTCTTTGTTGTGATGGATGCATTTGCCATTACTCACCATACCAGTTCTCCCCTCCCCTCCAGCTGTTTTACTGTGGTACAATATCCAAAACCCATGAATCTTGCAGTATCCTAGCAGCCCACTCTGTAACACTCCAGCCTGACAAAACTGGAGCTAATAGTTCAAACAAGCTGAAACATCAAGTGGGAAAGAGTCAGAGAAGACTTTCCATTAAAGACATTGGCTATTGGGGAACTGGGAGAAAAATGGTGATCCAGTAACCATCCTTGTCAAATCAGAAAGTGTCAATGTATTGATTGCCTCATTATCACTGAATTAATTACAGTGTATCTCTCTCTAGATATTTAACTTATAGCCTGATATTAGGACTTGCTTTTCTTGACAAAATGATGAGGTTTTGTTTCAAGATTCTCTGAAGTTTTAGGTTTGTAAATTTTTTTGTTTGTTTTTTATTTCTTTTCAACACGAATTGTATGTTTTACAAATGGATGGTGACCTGGAAAGTTAATCTCTGCTTATCCATGCAAACAGACACAATATCTCTGCAAATTTCCAGTCTGCCAGCTCCTTCTGAGATATTTCTGTGAACCTACAGCTAGAAGAAAAAGGGCTTTGCATCTATTTCACTGGAATCAGTATGACTCTATAGCCACAATGTGATGGAGTCACATTGCATTGGGAAAGCCAATTTAGTCTATGTGATCAAGCAGGTGGTCACAGCTCTACAGAAAAATTAATTTTAATGATCTCCAAACCAAGCTCCAATTTCCTGTTTATATGTATATCCAGTTATTATAAGATCAGCTGCCTCCCCAGTTTGGGGATCTACCTGAGATCATTGTCTCTGAATGGTTCCCACCTAAAGCCAACAGCAGCAGGAAAACCATTCAAGGTCTAGAACAGGGTGTCCAGGGCAGTCAGCAGCTCTGGAAGGGCTCTAAGCCCTTTAAGATGTGCAGATGTGGCACTTGGAGCATGTGGTGAATTGGCAGTGCTGGGGGAAGGCTTGGACTCGATGACCTTAGAAGCCTTTTCCTAAACAATTCTATATTTCTATGAACCAATAGTGCACTGCATTAAATGTAACATTTCAGAACAGAAGCCCCATGTGAAATAAGGGTTTGTGAGTTTTTACTTATGCTCTTTTAGCATTTTTTTTTTAATTTACTTGGTTAGCATTGTTATATTTGATAGAAATTATCTGATGTGTCATCTCATCATTCATTTCTCTCCAAGTGCCCACTTAGACAGATCTGGAAATACTGGCATGGGAAGATTGGGCATCAAAGTTCTTTCAGGAAAATAACCACAGGTGCATGGGTGTCTGAACAGACAGGGCAGCTTGCTCTTTTCTCTTTCTGTGATATTATCAAACATCACTTAGGTACCTTATCTATGTTCTTATTTTAAAATTATTTATTTTCTACTTTCATGTTTGAAGGTGTCATAAGGAATAGGGTGAAATCTAATATTGGATCATATCTGCAGGTGCATCAGAGCAATTGTTAAGAAATCTAATTTATCTTTGTTTTAATGATGTAAAAGAAAACAAAACTACATTATTTTCTAATGTTGGAAGGTGCAGAACTTTCACAGGTGTTTATGATTTTGACTGGTTTTACACAAGGGACACAATTAACACGTGATTAGTTCGGAGTTTTTTTTTATTTTTGGTGGCTTTTAAAGGTAGAACTGTTTTCATTGATTTCAGGTCCAGAGTGAAAGACATAAAGATCAAGAGAACACATATCTTTACTTGCCAGGTTCAGCTGTGGAGATCATGTTGCTGAAGGAAAACCAAAGAGGGTCACAATTGGCAAACTGTCTCAAATCATCCCTTAACTACACATTCCCTCATCTGGGTTTCATTCACAACTTCTTTTACCCCAAACATATTTACAGCTTTTGGAGGCTGAATCCTGTTAATTTGCACCTTTGGTAGCTCCTCCACATGCAGAAACCATACTTGATCTTAGCTGTGTGCTGCAAGATTGCAGAAACCACAAAGTCTAAATTGAAAAACATCCTTTTCCTCCTACTTTAAGTGCTGGGAAATGCTGTTCACTGGCAGAGGAAGAGAGGGATTATTATCCTTTGAAGGAAGCAGCCCAAGGAACCATGGCCATGCACTCTGAGAGCAGACAGACACTTGTTGAATTTTTATCTACAACTTGCATTAGGCTCTGTCTGTTTAGGAACAATAGTAAGGGAGACACTTCTGAATCCAGATCTTTACAATAACACCTCCCATCACTTTTATCCATCTCAATAGCTGTGAGTTTTTTCTTTTCTATAATCAAGTACAACTTGTAAAATAATAATAATTACCTCACGAGACAGATATGGGGCTTAATTAAATAAAGGCTGATTATCAGAAACTTGGAGCATGTGCAGAGTCAGTTTGCTATAGCTTTTCTATTGCTAAGCTTTTCTGCAGATCAAGCCTGGGCTGTACAAGAAGTGATATGAATCATCTGTATCAAAAGAAATATGACTCATTCAAGGCTGAGCCATCCAAGACCACAAACGAGACATTATTTTGATAATGAGAGATTTATAGAGGAGTCACAGAGAGAAGGATCTCCTAGTTCTTTTAACCCAGCCCCTATTCTAGGCCCCAACACAATCTCCTTAAAAATGTAATAATCTTCACTTGAACATCTTGACTGAGAAGGACTAGCCAGCAATTCATGCAAGATAGAAAGCAGATGAGCCTCCGTCATTTTTACACCTAAACTCAAACCAGACTTCATCAAGTTCCTCTGTTCTTTTACTGCTGGTTGCAAGCTGAGACTGGAAGTGGAAATGCCAAAGCATCCCAAAGATGGGCAGCATTTGTGATGGGATGAGAAGCAGATGTTGAAGAAATCTCTGAAGAGATGATCTTTTCACAGAAATTGCAACGTTTTTTGCAAAATTCAAGCCCATGACTTCAAGAAACAGGTGTATGCAGCCTCCACTCCAAAAGAGCTCTGTTTAAGATATTTTTTGTGGCAGTATCCTGGAGCATCTCAAAGGCTTGAGGACCAACACGTGAGTCACTACCCCAAGTCATCAGTGTACCTTGATTTTAACTGTCCAACTGAAGTTAAACCCAGTCTAGTGAAGGCACCCTGCCCACGTCAGGTGCTTGAAACAAGATGACCTTTAAGCTCCCTTTACACTCAAAGCCCCATCCAACCTGGCCTTGAACAGCCTCGGGGATGGGAATGTGCCTTCAGTTAAGAACAGACTGAAATCCATCCCTCTCCTGTATCATTGTCTTTCTCTGTGGTATCACATTGGATTTTGGGTCAAAATTCTTACTACATTTTAATTTCCATGGAACTTAATTGAGTTATTGGCCTCATCCAGTTGTGAAGTTAACTACACTGAAGATTGTTCAGCTTCTGTGGCGAGAAGACTGAAATAACTATTGTAACTCAAACATGGTCAAATAGAGAAATCCATTGTGTTGTCTCATTTTAAAAAATGGAAGCCATAGGTGGGATTCATCTTACCTGAGTGTGTTTGAAGTCTTGATGACTTTAGTCATGGTAACACACCTAAAGGTATAGTGGTTACTTGCAATTAAAATTGTAAGTTTCCCAACTAAGAAAAATAGACTCTTTCAGCAACTCTTTCATCTCAGCTATGTTAAATTCATATTTTAGGCCTATTGATCTCAGAATTACCTGTCTTCCTCACTGCATACAAAGGGAATCCATAACAACCTCCTTAAATTTAGGCTTTGAAACTATAAACACCTAAATTCCATCTGAAAAAAGCACTGAGGCATAATTTAACACCTTAACTCTAACCAGAAACCTAGCTGCAAGCATCTTCTGACAGGATACTTACAATAAGATATTTGTTCATGGAAAATTATTTTTTTAAAGAAGAAAAAATAAGTTTAAGAATGAATGAGTTATATTGAATGTGTTATGGGTCTACGGGGAGCTAACACAACATAACATTTTGACTCAAGAGGGTTTTTTAAGAGAATTCAAACCAAATGGGTATTAAGTGAGGATACTCTAAACACATTCATAAAATATTATTTCTTTATATGTGTGTATTATGTTTACGGTTGCCACATACCTAAGTATTAGTATATTTGCCTTGAATTCTTGCAAAATCTCAGAGTGCCTTATTGTGATTGATTAATTAATTATAGCTCAAACTCATTCTCTTGGAAAGAAAAATACCTGGGGGTTCCCTAAAGTAGGGAGTCCCTTATGGTTGGTGAAGAAGTGGAGGGAAAAGTAAATCTTTTTGCCTCCTGCTTTGCCCCCAAGAAGACACTTCCATAGTGCACCACAGGGCTCAGGCTGCAGTTTTTCATCCCAGCCTTTTTGACCAGTTACTTGTGAATATCTGAAACTGCTGGTGGAATGGTTCATGAAATGAAGAGCAGCTTCATACTCCACCAAACACAATGTTTTAAAATAAATAGATACTTCACTCCCATTTATTAAAGCCAAAAGGGATTTGGAAACAAATTTCATTTCCTAAACAACTGGAGATTTGAGGTGTTTCCATCTCTGAGGAACATGTGAAGCTCCTTTCACTAACACCTATCCAAGGTGACACTAAAGTCAGAATTAAGACTGGACCAAGCCAATCTTCCAGTTTCTCTGCATGGATTCAATACCAAAGAAGTAGGAACCTCCAGACAGTTATTCTCTCCATCCTAAAGCAGGTTTCTTGTTGATTAATCAGGACTAGGAGTCTAATCTATACACAACCAGCATGAAGAGAGCTTAATCCCTTCAAAAACAATCAGCTACTGCTATAATGCAAATCTTACCCAAATTAAATCAGGCTCTTTTAGTACCAAGTCAACCAAACCACTTGTTTCGAGCCCAAATAAACATCTCCAGTAACAACCAAAACCAAATGTGAAAATTACCAACATAAACGCTCATTTCAATGAAAAAATAAATCCCTGTATTCTAAGGCTATTTGGCTTAAATCAAACAACCAGCTAACCTTTGAACCAGCACTGGGAAGTTTCCATTCCAATGAGAGATTTAGGAATCCATGCCAACAACCTACACTCCATCCCCAGTTGGCAGGAGGTTGGCAGGGATACAAAAAAACATGTTAACAATGCTGCTTTTTTTCTATATATACAGTAAACCTTATGTGTATCAACACACTTGTTTAAACAGCTTTTTGAATCTGACTCACAATCTTCATGAATACATAAAAAGTTCCAGATGTTAAAATGTCCCAGGACGTGCATTTTAACCAACTTTGTTCTGCCTTTGGAGCCTGACATGCAAAGAGGGCATATTGATTAGAATTACTGGCATACTTACTGCTTCTGCTTTCCTGCTTCCTACTGAGTGGTATTTGCCATGGAATGACTTGTCTTTGTGCTATTTATTCCTAGCACGCTGCTCCTGGGATCCTGGATGCTTTGGAAATTCCCTTTTCAGCAGCAGCTGGAGAGTTGAAAAGGAAGAAAGAAAAAAGGGGAAAAGCAGTCTGAGACTTCACAGGTGCAATGAGGGTGAGGTTGAGGGGAGGAAGAGAAGAAGGTGAGGAGAAAACATGTCTTCCCTTCTCTGCCTTTACAGGAACTGACCAAATAATGCCCAAATCTGTGCTGAGCTCAGCTCACCATTGGCATGTCCATGCAGCAGTGCAAAGTCACTGTTTACTTTAACTCTTACCCGTTATTAAATTTAAGACTTGGAATCCCCTGTAGCCATTTGCTTTCATTAACAGTGAGTGTATGTGCACAGCCAGAAAATCCAGGGCCTGGGAGGAACACACTGCAGAATGTTACAGCTCCAGCAAATGCCTGATAGAAGCTAGGTATCCTGGATGATTTGTATGGGAATTATCGTAAAGGTTTCGTGGAGCCCAAAATCAGATTTTGTGGTTCTTTCTGACCTTGCTTACATTAATGTCATAGCAGTGCCACATTTCTGATTTTGGTTTAGCTGCTTCTGAATGTGAATAAATAAAGTTTAGGTGGATCTTTTTGAAATCTCCTAATTATTCTGTTATTAAAAAAGATGAAGCACTTAGCTCAAGGTCTGTAAAGGGCTGATGGAGCCTGTGCTCCTCTGTACTTGGAGTGACATCTTAGAATGTTATCCAGTTCATTTACTGCAAACACCCAAAAGAGGCACCACAGAAAGCAGCAGGTACTCACTTGATGGAGTAACCCAAATGATGACATTTCAGCTCCCTGATGAGTCAGCTGGCACCATCAGGGCTGACAAAGAGCTCTCCAGGGACTATGTGCATGTTTTACTCTGTGACTTTTCAGTTAACAGTGCATACATGATGACAGGAGCAGGAGTCTTCCATCCCAGCACACAAGCCAGCTGCAAAGCAATTTTGCCTCTTTTTCCCCTGGTCCCATAAAATTTGCATTCTTCCCTGCAGAACAGCCTGTGCCTGGTGTTAGGATTGAAGGATAAGTCCCTCTTTCCTTCATTTTCCTCCTTTGCCCCAAATCTCCTGCTATAGAATAGATTTTGATGTGGAAGATGCCTTCTGGGCAAGGCAAACCATGTGCTCTTCAGGACCACGATGTTTCAGCTGCACTCACTGTGGCAGAGTTGGGAACAGCCTGTGCAAGCCTGGCTTGGGCAATGACACCATGGATCAGGCACAACACTCAGCAGGGACACACACAGCCCCAGGTACAATTTAGGGATAAATGAGAGGGGGGCAGGTGAGAGGAGCTTCACAAACTTGGCTACAGCTGGGAGTGCAGGTTCAGGGGTGGGACAAAATAAGCTGCATTTGACCTCTCAACTTGAACTTCTGGGGTTTCTGATTAAAATTAAATGTTAGTGTGAGCTGAGCAGGCACCCTCTCTCTTCTCCACTGACCATGTTGGCCACTTCCCATAGCAGGATATTTAATACTTGGAGAGCCACAGGCATCTGTATGCTGCAAACAACAGAGAAGTGCCTTTACCTCTAACAGAAACCCACCCCCCTTTATCTCTGTGAGACACTTTATGTATTTGCATGCTTGGCTTCATCTGGCAGTGCCAAAATACAGGCATAGGCTTTAGGTGTCATCCAAGTGGTGGGAATGTGGCCTCCTGCTCCACAATTTTGTCCAATAGTGGCAGATGAAGGACAGATGAGGGAAGAAACTGTAGCAATATAATTAATGCTTAAAAACTTCAGGTGTACCAAAGCCTGAACAGGTCTAAGCCTTTGGCTTCTTAATATTTAGATTAGCAATCTAAAGTAATGGATTTCAAACGCTGCAGAAATTTATCTGGATTGGAGGCATTCACCACAGGAAGAGTGAATTCACCTCACCTAACTTTCACCATTAGAAAGTCAGACATTCATCTACACTGTCTAATCAGTTCCTCTTACAGCCAGTGGAGAGAGACACAAACTTCTAGAAAAGGCCCAATCCATCCCACTATAAATGAGATTGAGCTGCTCTCTGGAGGATCCTGTCTGCTTCCATCGACTACTGAGAGATGATCAACAGTTTAGACAACCAGCTTGGATTAGGAACTAGCCATCTAGACATGTGACATTCCATGAGACTCATCTCCCCCCCAGATATTCAGGATCCCTTTAAAAGTCTCATCCTGAGTGTTGTTGCAGTAACAAATACTGCTTTTCCATATTTATGTTTCCCAGAAGCAAGTTTTGATTTCAAGTATCTTTTTCTCCAACAATGATTCACTGTCAGACTGCTCTTCCCCTGTTTAAACACCCATACACGTGCATGTATATACACACTATATACATGAATTAACTGCATCTGATTGTGTAATGCAACATGCATGCATTTTATGGCATTTGATTACATATAAACAGGGAAATCTGGCAAAGTCTCCAAATTTCTGCACCGAATTCCAAGCATGGAATACTTCTTGTATTAACTCTTCATGGAATCATGGAATGGTTTTAGTTGGAAGGGACATTAAAGCTCATCCAGTTCAAAATTCCCTGCAAAGAGCAGCAGCACCTTCCACTTGTACAGGTTGCTCAGACCAGAGCAAACTGTTGGATATTAAAAGCCTTACCAAATTACTATTAATTTTATATGCTTAAGGGTTATTTTTATACCACCTTCCCCCAGGTGCTGTAGTTGGCTTGTTCTGGGATATTTAAGTAATGTAAAACTTTGAACCTCTCTCATCTTTCCTTCCAAACTAAAGTCAGCTGAAGCTTTTAAAGTTCACACTTAAAATTAAATTCTTGTCTGTTGAGTCTTTTGAATGTTCTAATCTATAGCTTGTGCTTCTGACCTATGGACAGTGGCTCTCAGATACACACAGTTAAAATAATCATCTTTTTTCATCATTTGAAGCCATAAAGAAAAACAAATAAAACCTAAACAACAACATCAAAACCCACACAAAGATTAAAAAAAAAGAAAAGACAATACATACACAGTCTGTTTATATCCTAATAATGTCAGATGGACTTTTTTTTTTTTTTGCAGAAAAATAAATTACCAGATAAATAGCTTGCTTGGATACTAAACAGATTAGCCCTTCATGCCATTTAAAGGGAGAAAACTACTTTGTAGCAGGAAAATTATTTTTATATCTCCTATCTCACCTGGTGCATTTCCCTTCCATTCTACTGATAATCCCAACATACTTTTTATTAAGAGCAATTCCAGACCCCATTATTGTTCCAAGTTCTGACATTCACATAGGAAATGAAAAACTGCCCTAACCTTCCTTCCTGCTCATAAAGTCCTGGAAGAGGTGGATAAGACCACAGAATCTTTTGACTTAGGGTAGATTTTTTTTTTCCTGCATTTACATAAATCCCCCAGGCAGGCAGGAAGAGACAATATTTCAAACCCAATCCCAAATATTTCATTTGGAGCGGTTATCTCATAATTACAGAGCTGCAGCCAATTAGCAAAAATAGAAACTTGTGGAATAATTCTGTGCTGCCAGAGATGGAGGAAGGGATGGAGCTTTTGGGTTTTAACATGTATTATATGCAGATCTACAGTCCTGGACTAAAGCAGGCAGTCCCACAGAGTGACCAATGGCTCCTTTGCCTGGAGGGTACACACACCCTGGGCACGTTGATCCAAACACCTTTTCCTTGTGGAGAAGTTTTCTGTTGTGGGACAACCACTGCTGCCGTGGTGATTTAATAAAACAATGAAGTGTTAAGGGCAATCTGAGACACAGGTTTTATTTGCCCACCAAAAACTCACTGAGAATTTGGAGAGAATATAATTATCTTTGGCAGGGAATTAGTGTCTACATGCAGGACTTCCCTGGAAGCCTGATAATTGCAGGAGGGGAAAAAGCCTTTTCTTTAACATCACCTGACCCCCAGAATCTGCAATAACAAGAACCCCCAGTGTCATGAGACCCCAGAATACAGTGAGGTGAAGATAGAACTCTGGATATCTGCAACTCCTGCTGGGAAACTTCCTTTGAAAATCCCTCAGACTCCTCACACCCTCATCAGCAGAGTGGACTTGGTGATTCAAGGTTATTTCTGCCTCATGTCTTATTCTTGAAGGTTTCCAACCTGATAATTTTCTGCTCTGCCACATTTTATTTCTGTTTGTAGGACACAGACTGCTCAAGTGTTTTACAGGTGAACACTGGAGGTCATGCTGAGGAGGGGATGGGGGCAGAACTTTTCCAACTTCATGGTCTATTTATCATTTATGAATCAGGTATGTCCTATGCTAGCTCTCTAAATAAACAAATCTTAGGAGTTGAACTTGATAATCCTTGTGAGTCCCTTCCAGCTCAGCATATTCTATGATTCTAACCTCTGCAGCATTTTTTGCAAGTGAAAACCTGGGTATGTTTCTCCTCGCCTTAAGATCAGACCCTGTCCCCGAGTATAACAACAATCACACATAATAACAATTCCCTGTCACTAATGGCCTTTTGGCCAAACAAAAGTGTAAGGGATTATCTCCTGCAGTCTAAAAGGTCCCCTCACCACTTCCCAGGCTCAGGAATGAGGAGCAGAGTCTCAAAGCAAGGCTGTGTCTTCAGTAGGTTACAAGCAGAGTTGCCACAAGCACAGGATGTTTCCTGTTCTCTGTGCCATGCAAACAGCTCTTTTTTGAGCTACAAACCTCTTGTAGACCACTTATAAGGTCTCTGGGAAGAATTTAGAACACCTTTCAGTGCCTAAAGGGCCCCAAGAGAGCTGGAGAGGGACTTGGGACAAGGGTCTGGAGTGACAGGACAAGGGGGGATGGCTTCCCACTGACAGAGGGCAGGGTTAGATTAAATATTAGGGAGAAATTCTTCCCTGTGAGGATGGGGTGACCCTGGCACAGGTTTCCCAGAGAATCTGTGGCTGCTCCTGGATCCTTGGAAGTGTTCCAGGCCAAGTTGGATGGGGCTTGGAGCAGCCTGGGAGTGGAAGATGTCCCTGCCCATGGCAGAGGGTTGGAAAGAGGTGATCTTTAAGGTCTCTTCCAAATCAAACCATCTTATGATGCCATGACTAATGTCTTGGAGTGACTTTCCTAAATCACATGCCTGCAACTGCGTGGATCCCAGCTTTGCACAGGGATTCAGTGTCAAAGGATGAGCGAACTTCCCCTTCTATGTCAGCTCAAGGCCAGCTGAAAGGAATAATCCAAATTATCAGCTGTTTCTGTATGAGATCCCTGATGTAGAAGTGCTGTGTCACCACTGCTGGCAGTCAATCACTTTATGTCCCAGTCCCCTTGAGATAAGCTGGATGCAGTTGGATAAGAGGTAGGAAAAGTCTGCAGTTCTTGGATACTGCACAGTGTAGGACTGAGTAGGTTTATTCCTGAAATGGATAAAGATCATGTCCAGTACAAATATGTCAAAGCAGGGAGGATAAAATGCTCCTGCCCATCATCTTTCCTTACCAGCAAAGTCCACCTGTGGGTATTTCCAGTCCTGTCTACATTGATGGTGTTTCTGCCTACTAATAAACTGGCCCTGTGTGGTTATCATCAGAATTTGACTTGGACACTTCCAAAATCCATTTTTTTTCCCCTTTACATGTACTACAAGGAAAGTCATTTACACAAGGCTAATAAAATCACATCCTTGAACAAGATCCTGTGTCACATTGGTTCTAGCCTATCTCAAATGGCATGACTGGGTGCTTTGCTATGAAAATTTAGGGAATATTCTGTGTTTCATCAAAAGGCCAAAAATATGAGTCAATTACTTTGCAGTGGACAGCACTGAAAAAATTAAGGCCAGGCCCTTTTTCTACTGAATCAATTATAATTTTGCTCCTGATTGAAATAAAAGCTGAATGAGACTTCATAACTACTTCCCTAAGTACTTTAATAGCCAACCCTGTGTCTTTATAATGCCTGTATTTATATAGCTTATTCATTTAACTACATCCTTTACCCTTCATTTATGTTACAAATAAACAGAAATTGTTGAGCTGATGCCTAAAAAAAAAAAAAAATGTAAATATTTGCTACAGTAACAACTAAAAAATAGGATTCTCCTCTGGCCCTGCATTCGTTAAGGATAAATTGGGTCCAGTAATTTTTATTGCACTCATTATAAAACAGACCACACACTAGTTTCTTTTAGAAATGTTTAATCAGGGTTTTTAAATTATTAGAATGGCTCCTAGGACCTGTAGCACCTTGGGATGTACAGAGGGTATCTACTGAAGGGTTTCACCACTTCCCCTCCTGATTTAAAAAAAAAAAAAAAATTCATTTACTGGTGCGATTGCAAAGAGGTGGATATGGAAGCATTGTCTGCTGCAGCCTGACACCAGAAGGTGTGATATTGTCTATTTTTGCATCAAAGTCACCCAAATGAAGAATAATCTGCCCCATATGGATACTGATATGACTCGATTGTGCCATTTGGGCCAGATGCCAAGGAAGTGGGGTCTGATAGCTCCAAGCTGTCTGCTGTAGAGGATGGACTTATAACTCCTTATGTTACAAATATTTGAGTTTCCCACTGTTTGAATCTTTTTTTTTTTCTTCTTTTTTCTGAAGTCAAGGAAGGCTCACCAGAATGAACAAAACCTGGCATATTTTTATTCTTTCTTGTGAATTTTTTCTGATGTTCTTTCCACATCTTCAAGCTAAATGGCAGTTGGCTAAATGCCACCCTGTTTAAAAAAAATAATAAAATGTGAAGGCAGATAAAAAATGAAGTGGATTAAAATAAAGAAAGAAGAAAAACAAAATTTAGGAAAACTTAGATCTAGAATAGCATAATTAACAGTGAGAAGATTCAGAAATTACTGGAACAGTCTGTAATTTTTTCACATTT
Organism: Sturnus vulgaris; assembly: GCF_052056855.1. Classification (NCBI taxonomy): domain Eukaryota; kingdom Metazoa; phylum Chordata; class Aves; order Passeriformes; family Sturnidae; genus Sturnus; species Sturnus vulgaris. Next base: position 110,981,916 of record NC_142245.1, on the reverse strand, counting down.
CATTTCAAGTTAGTATAAAGAATGAGGAATCAGGACAGAAAGGCCAAGGAATTCTTACAGCTGACCTAACTGTGCTTTTCCTCAAATCCAGGTCACACTTCAACTCTTCCTTGTGCACTGCATCATGTTATTCTGCTCCCTGGCACAGCATGAGTGAGTTGATGGTGAAAAGTAAGCCAAAACGTTGTTGTTCTATACAAGTGCTAAAAGTTATGGTTATCATGTGGAAACTGCTGCTCCATGGATGTCACAGGGTGAAAAGGGAGCCTGGTGTGCCTCAGGCTGGGGACACAGCCAGACCAGGCTGAAGTCACACACAAACTGGTCTGTAGGTGCTTCAGGACTCTGCCAAAACAGGGTCTATAAATGCAATATATGGTTTCAAACCATGGATCATGGCCAGCCCGTGGAAATCTTGCTCACGTTTCAGCCTGCAGGTTAACCAGGGAGATTTGAGGGAAGGAGGGACTTCTGTCCCTGGTTCTGGTGTGGCTGCCAGAAGCTCCTGCTGCACTTTACACCCCCAGAGACCATGGGGAAGGGAAAAAACACCTCACAGGTTTTCAGCTGGTGAGTGCATCAGGAAAGCCTCTCCTTCTCTCACTGCCACCTTTCACACCCAGGGTTACATTCTCTAAAAACCTTTCACATGGCCTGAGAAAGGCCTGGCCAGTCGTCTCTTTTCCTCATAATAAGAAAGAGCAGAAGAAACTTTGCAGTTTATGGACACAATAATCTCATTAAAGCTTCACCATGGCTTCCAGAAGTTTTAATAAACCAGCTGGCTAATCACAATAATCTCCCTCCCCCCCTCCACTTTATGGAAAGATCCTGCAGTCAGGAAATATAAAACTCTCAACACGTTGACCACAGCAAGGATTACAGCCTCATGCAGTGACACTTTTCCAACTGGAGATCTTGTGTGCTGCACAAACCTCAAACAACCTCATAAACAAGTTCCAAGCAGACCTAAAGCCAGGCTTGCCAAGGAGAACATCAAGAGTGATTCTGTTAATGAGGTCTGGCTGGAGCTGAAACACCTCTCCTAAGTGTGTTATTTTTAATCAAGTCATTTCCAACAGGAACCTTTATGGGAGTGTGCACTGATTCATTCCTTAAAATTTACACTTGAAGGGCCCAGTCTTGGGCCACTGATGTCACCAAAGGCTGTGGCAGTGATGGGTGGGTGTTGATGCAGACACCACACTCAGTGACTCAATACCCACAGCCCAGACCTGAATCCGTGTCCTCAGACTCTCATACCTCACAGAAGGCTGGGAACACGATCTGAGAGCTCCCCTCCACAACAGAGAAGAATGTTAATCACGAATCAGAGAATTATCAAGGGCTGGAGCACTTCTATGGAGACAGGCTGGGAGAGCTGGGGTTGTTCAGCCTGGAGAAGAGAAGACTTTGGGATGACCTCATTGCAGCCTTCCAGCACTTGGATGGGGCTTTTAAGAGAGGCAGAGAGACTTTCCACATGGGCAGATAGTGACAGGACAAGGGGAATGGGTTTAAAACCATCATCTCTCCTAAAAGATGAGAGACAGTGTCACTTCAGGTCCATAATCACATCTATTCAAGGTGTACCTGAACTAAGAGTTGGGTTTTTTTCCCAAGAAAAAGGAGCTTTAGGATTAGTTTTCTGCTCAACATGAAAGATTTCGGGCCCCTGTCTCCCAATAAAGACCCTTAAACCACCAGGCTACTTTAGGAAGAAAAGAATCTCATCCTCTCATGCTGCAATTAAGTGACTGAAAGCAGGAGTGAGGAAACAAGTGGGAGTCTGATTTCCCTTTGGACAGCTGCTGTGCCCCCTAGACCTGTATTACAAACAGTGGCAAGTGTTAAATGTGGAGACCACATCCAAAGACCCTGTGCTGCTGGTAGACATTGTGTGCTCCTCCTGTGGCATCAGAGCAATGCCAAGCACCTTCAATAGTGTCAGAACAAAGGGTGACCCTAAAGATGCTGTGGAATGTGATTAGACCTCAAAAGCTGAATCCTCCCAGGTCAAACAAATCTCCTTGCACAAAAAAAGCACAGCACAAGGAAGGAGAAAATTCTGCAGTAGTGATGAGACTGCTGGGAAAGTGCAATTTTCTGTCTGAAGACCTCAAAATTCTTCTCAGCATAAATTAAGCAGCAAAAATAATCTTTTTGTCACTTATCCCTGACTAATTTAGCAGCTTATCAGATACAGCCTCTTAGCTTGTTGAGGACATCACTAAGCATAAAAGACAATTCATAACATCTTCTTTGAGTCCCATGGGTGTCTGTAAAGTCCACTGGAAAACAAAAATGTAGAAATTATGTTCTTCCAACCATTCTGGGTACTCAGGTCAGGGTGGTACAAGGCACCCACTGGAAGTTCTTTCTATCTATGTAGAGGGAACCTTTGCAATTTTTACAAGTATGTCCTTATAGTCAAGTAAAATCTAGTGAGATTTACTTCAGTCCCTAGCAAACAACCAGAATATGGCTCTCTATCCCCATTTATGAACATTAAAAATGAGGGTTAAAGCAGCTGTTCCAGTGGAGCTGAGAAAATACAGCATTTTTTTCCTCATTCCCATGCCACGTCTCTCACTCAGCCACATTGTTTCTCTAAAGGTTTTCTACTCCTGGAAATTTACTATTTCTGGATAATGGTTCCCAAGTAGTTGCTTAATTAAAGCCCCCATGTAGCCCATTTTATTCCAGAATTCTGGAATAGCTATTCTGGTAAATTCTGAAGTGTAAGGAAGCCCTAAGGCATGAGAAGAGAAGTGGGTGCCTGTCTCAATGAGAAGCTGTTAAAAGGAAGGTGAAAATAATAGGAAACTTTCGTATATTGGTAAAAGGCAACGAGTGTGTTGCTGGTAGCATCACTTTAAATCATTCTGGCACACAAACAACTGGAGCTGCACAACTAGTTTGGAGGGGAAAAGAAGGATTGAATTAATGCACCTTCTTTTTTGATTCACACATGGTCTTCAAGGTTGCAGTTTAATCATTTTCTGAATTAACATTCCAAATAATTTCTTGGAGGCATCTGAGTTTCAGGTCTATGAGCTGTTGATTGTATGTGTTTGATACATGAAAATCAAGCTGTGCTAATTAGTTTTGATTTTACATATAGTTTATGATGTGTTAGCTCTTTGACTTGATTGGATTAATGCAGCTCTTAGAAACACATGTTACACGTGAACAAAAAGTATTTTCAAGTACCTCTGACACAAATATCCTCTAACAGTCATTGGAAATTCCTTGTTTGTGCAAATTTTCCTGCAGTAAACTTACAGGCTAAACTATACATTAAAAAACCCCTATGCATTGGGTGCGTGAACAGGGGAGGGAAAAAAAAGAAAAACATTCAGTATTTTATTTGAGCAAGAAGTCAATGTTTTGTAGACTTGCCCGGCTCTGTTCACTGCTGGGTTCATTAATTGCATCCACTAATTTTGTAGCCCTTGTTCCTGGCACTGAGAGCCCTCTGCTCACACACCACCCCCATCACACACACACACACACTGACCTTCAGCTTCAATCACGCCCTCCTGCCTGCACTAACATGTACTCACTCAGACACTTTCACTTTGGGTTACGTGCCCAACTCCTGGCACTCACATTCAGTTATGTCCAGAGTGTTACACCCACACTTAATTACAATCACACCCTCACACTCCCCTTTCAGTTACACCACCAGTGCTGCCCACCTCCCCCCACGGTCAATTATCATCAGACGTGATTAAACCTGCAGTTCTGCACCTCTAATCCTGCACTGGCATTCGCATCCACTTATGCTCAACAGCCCTCCCTGGGATGCACGTCTGCTTGTCACATCCATGCATGGAAACACCGGGCTGCTTCTTCCATTCTGACACTGGAGTGGGGCTTTTTTCCCAGTTTTCCTTTCAGTGGCACAAGGAGCACCCACTTCCTACTGAGGAACAGAAAGACCTGCTGTTCTGTGGACTGTAGCCCTCCCAGAAAATCACCCTCGAATCCTTATTTTATACCACCTGAAGAATGCATGCTGTGGTGGTTTCAATTTTAGTTCCTGGTGGCACTTAAATCAAAGCACTATTTTGCAAAATGCTTGAAACAAAAGGCAGTGCCAGCACTGTCGATTCAGGCTGTATCCATCTCTCATCTGTAGACAGTGATGGAGTTTTTTATGGAGGAATACAGTCACCTCCTCAGTCCCCTGTTGCATCCATGGGAAAGCAAATTCCTGATGTTCCCTGACACATGGACAAGCACCCACCTCTGCAGTGACCTGTCCAAGCAGCCTGCAGGCACCTGAGGTGATCCATACAAATAATCCCCTCTGCATGTCTGCATGGCCTTCCTGAGCAGCTGCTGATGAGCAGGTGAAATCCTTCTTCTCCCAAATTCAGCAGAAAGGTTTTTTCAGTGGCCACAGACCCAGAGGTGTCCAAGGCCAGGTTGGATGAGGCTCCCAGTAACATGGTCTGGTGGAACATTCCCTGCACATGGCAGGGGAGTTGGAACAACAGAACCTTCAAGGCTGCTTCCAGCCCAAACCATTCCATGATTTCTTGTATCTATGACCTCACCCTTAAGCCCATCATATCTTCATGAAGACAGGACCCAACTCAGAGGTGTGTGAAGCCCACACAAATGCTCACAAGAAATCTGGGAAGCAACAGGACTGGTTTCACCAGGTGCATTCAATTCCAGGAACACTAACCACAGCCATGAATATTAATAAAAGATCATTAAGAAAAGAGGATAGAATAAAATGTTGTGTTCAGACACTTTAGAGGCACAAAGAGAGAAGGCTTCTATGTTCCAACCCATGTGCACCCACATTCACAGATATCACATTGCTTTTTTCAATATTTAAAACCCACAGTCAGTCTGAACCCACAGTCAATCTGAACCAGACTTAAGAGGAAGCTCTGAGAATCTGAATTAATTTCTAAAGCAGGAAGATAGGGAAAAGCTCTGACTAAGAAGCCAAATTTCCAATTGTATATTTCTGGCAGAGACTTGGACTGGAGTTTTTATTAATCAGGACAAGATCCCAACAAAATTCACTCCTAGAAGTAGTGGAAGGTGGTGGGAGAAAGGAAAAAGAATAAGAAGAAAAGAAAAATAACAGAACCAAAACCTTCCAAACCTAGAAACCCTGCAGGACAAGACAGAGTCTATGGATAAGTGCCTGCCACCGCAATAGGATACACATGGGCTGTTCAAAAAATGCCTTTGCAGGAAGCCAGGCCACAAATAAAACAAGACATGTGTTATGGGGTAGAATTGGCCACTTTTTTTTTGTTTACAAATAAACAATTGATCTGCATCTAGTAACTCCAAATCATTTAGGAGTTTTTTGTTGATCCTAATCAGAACTAATATGTGCAGATAACCTGCACTTGGCATAATGATTATCATTCCCTGCACATCTACCACCCATCAGAAATCCCAATTCTCTGCATCTCAGAGGGGCAAGAGAGCAGAGGAGAGAGAAGGCAGGGAGGGACACAAAAAGAGGGAACAATCTCTTTTCTTCATCCAAACATCTTCAGGACCGTCCAAGCCTGAAGAGATGCAAACCACAGAGGGGGGACACACCAGTGTCATTGTCACAGGGATGGCACCCCCATTCCACACTGTGTGTTCTGCCCAGCATCCTGTGCAGGGACGACTAAAATACCATGACAGCTCCTGATATAATTCTTGGCAAAGACAACAGAAGGAGGTTAGAAAAATATGAAGGGCTAAATTCATCCTGCCATCTCCTCATTGAAAGATTAAAAGCCAGATTTTTGCTGCAATCTAATGACTTTAAAGATACAACAGAAATTGTAATGCAACATAGAAAAAATAGAAAGTATTGCACCACAGCATTGTCATAATCAACAAAGATCACAATGACAAGACAGAAGGAATATTTTGACCAAATGCCTTGCGGATCTCTTGTGTTTGAAGAGGGTGAGATTCAAGTTTGGCTGCTGTGAATACTGCAGGTACACTCCTATGATTATTGTGATTTCAGATAAGTTGCTCCAATGTTCTGGTATGGCTTTTATAAGTCATAGGTATTTTGAGCTACATTTTTCCAAGCTGCTGTTGACTGCTTGTTCGTCATTCTTTTTCAGGACCCTATATTTTACCAATATTTGTTTAAAAGCCATGCTAAGTGCCACCACTCCATAGTCACCACTCACACATCTTACAGAAATTGAAGCATTTTGGAAAAGCCAATTTTACCCTGATGTAACTGAGATAACATCTGTGAGCTTCTGCCATACTGAAGGCAAGGTTAGGGACACGGGGCAAAGATCTGGGTTCAGAAGAGTGAAAAGCTTTATGGTGACAGTAAGGATTACAACTCAATCATTTGCTAGGAACATGAAAAAAATTGTAAATGTTGTCGCTGTCTAGGAGATGCATTCTGCTTTTCAACTGATGATCAATCACTGCCTATTTTGATTTTTCATCAAAATATGAAAAATGCATTCAGAGTACTATTTTTCTGGAGGCTTGACCCTCAAAGACTAGACCCAGCCCTGAGGGTCTATCGGGATCTCAGCAGAGTTTCTGTGGCACCACTGTTATCCCAGTGCTCAGTTCACTTTCTGTTAAGACGGTTTTTGTGGATTTACACCCAAAATGATCCATGTCTGATATTTGTAGTGGGCTCATTTCCTATGGAGTAAAGGAAGGGAGAAAAATCATGCAGCACAGCATATGTCATTATTAAAATAAAAATTATGATCAGGATAGAGCAGAGAGAGCAACTTTGCAAGAAGAAAGATCCCAATCCACACTTTGGGTTCACACCTCTCAAACAGCTTGTGGGAAAATAGTAACAGCGACAACAATAAACACAGGAGCAACAAAAATGTGGAACCCCAATGCCTGTGCCCACAGTGAGAATAAAAAATGCAAAGCCTGGGCCACCTCGCCTTTAATTTCCTAACTGCTGTTTTGTAAGGCTGTGTCATGCTTCTCAGTTCAAACACGCTTTGGCTCTTTATTATTCATGGGCCTTTTTCTCAGTCAGTGGTGTTGAATAATAAAACAGCCCAGGATCAAATGGGCCAATTCTCCACGCCTGACACCAACTGCTACTGTTCGCTGGGCTCTGCCAAGCGTTGCCTCTGATAATGAGTGGGATTTGGTTAAACAGTAAATTAATGAATAATGAAATATCCAGGTTGATCAGTTAGAGAGCACGCTTGCTTTGCCCCCGGCCAAGTGCTCGGGGCAGAAATTACTCTCAAACGGCACTTGCCTGTGTGCTGGGCTGGATAACTATTTTACAGCCTATTGCTTGACAGGATGTTGGGAAGGGGGCGAGGGGAAGGGGGGAAGTCGGGGAAGCAGAGCGGGCAGGGCAATCTCTTTATCACCCTGCATGGAGGGGAGAAGGGGCCGCTTGGGGGTTGTGCAGACACCCCTAGAAAGGGGAGAGAGTTGCAGGGTTGAAGGAGGTGCTGATGAGGCTGGGAAAAGGATGAGCCTCCCTCTTAGGTCTTCCTCTTCTTCTGTTTTTTTCTTATTTATGACTATTATTATTATTATTATTATTATTATTATTATTATTATTATTATTATTATTATTATTTCCTAGTCAGGATTACCGATATCACTGGGTTTAACCCAAATTTTCCGCCTTCCCCATCACTGTTAATTCTCGCTTTCCATCAGCCCTGTCCGAGTGTGTTTCAGAGCGGGGCCATCCCTCCTGGCGGGGCTTGGAGCCCAGACTGCAGGAAGAGCCTCCCAGAGCATTGTGTGTCAGGTGTTTTGGGCAAATAAAAGAGTCTGTGGAAGGCTCTGCCTGCACGGGATGGGGCACAGGAACGAAAAGATGGAAAAAGCAAGTGCGGAAGGAGAAAACAACCCTGAGCCCTTCATTTTAATAACCCCGTACCCTTCATTTTCTGCATCGGGAGAAATAAGTAGCTGTGAAATAATTCCCGCAGGTCAGTAACACAAGCACACGTGTGTACACAAGCACACAGACACGATTTTTACCCCTGGAGAAGGGGAAAAAGCCTTACTTGACTTCTCACACGCAGGAATGTACCCCAGCCCAGGGTGTTTATTTGGGGAGCTGGTATTGCTCCACATCAGCGAGAAAATCGCTACAATTATCACCTTTTTTCTAGACGGGAAACTGTCTGCAACCAACTTACTCTTTTTCTTTTTTTTTTTTTTTCCTTCCTTTTTTTTTTTTTTTTTTTTTTAAATGGTTATTCTTTCCAAACTTTCCAAACAAGCCCAGACTTCTAAGCCGGAGCAAGGAGTGTGAGGAAAACCAATACATACATATTAAAAATAAAAGAAGGGAGTAGAAAACCCATCTCTTTCCAAAATGCGCGTTTTCAGGTCGGGGCTCAGCCAGTTTGCCTCGTCTCGTGTCACTCCTAAGTTAAAGTTTAGAGAAACCTGTGAAGCGTAAGGGGAAGGAGGTCCCCGCTCTGCCTCCACCATCGCCCCCGTCCTTCCCCGGCAGCTGGAAAAGCCTCCAGGCTGCGGCTGCGATGGCAAAGTCCTGGAAAATCAGGATTGGAGGGGTTTAACCAGAGCCTCCTTCACTGTCTCAGTCTTCATTCATCTGCCTGCACGGGTCGTGTGAGTGCAGCGATGAACAGGCGGCTCTGGGGCAGGTTAGAGCCGGCGTTTACTTCATTTCTCGAGCAGAGCCGCCTCTCACATTCACCCTGTCAACTTAACATCAAAATCCAGAACTTTTCGTTTTCAAGTATTTCGCTTCGTTCCTTCCTGCTCTGCAATTTTAAAATGCATTTTTTACTCCAGACTATTCCCGTGAAAACCAGTTGCCCAAAAAATGTGTTCCAGCCCCGTTTGCGGATTTTCCAGCACCATCCCCCACCCTCTTCCCATCATTACCAGTTATTATACTGTGATTTTCTATACAGAACTGGAATCAGGCTCCCTTTTTTCCCAGCCAAAACAGGTTCCACTCTGCACTGGAATAAAGCGGAGTTTAGGAGTGACCGGGGCTAATCTCACCCCAATCGTTGGTCACAGCTTTTTGAGAAAACTGCAGCGTTCTGTTAAGTTACTGAGAGTTTTATACGAGCAAAAAAAACCTGCCAGGTGATGCTTTGTGCACGAAGATAAACTATTGTTAGTGCTGATTTCATGAGACAAAAATATCTTCCATGGTACTTTGACCGATTTTTACAAGGAAAATAAATGTCCAAACTCATTTCATTCACACTGGTGTTTTAAACGAGTAAAACTATGGATATAATTGCAATTGCAGAGAATGTTCTTAGTAAATCTCAACGCGCACTGATTTATCACCTGGAAGGAGACAAAAGTTTTTGTTTTAAAGGAATTGTTCCTCTGGACCTGAGGAAAGCATCCTCCTCTCACGCTGTCAGGAGATGCAGACGATTTCGCTGTGTACTTAACAGGACTAATAATGACCACCACTGCACTTCCCCACGATGGAGAACCGTGCAGGTCCAGTGATTGCCTTTATATTAAAAGCACCTTGGAAATGTTAGATTTGGGTGGTTTAGGGGTTATTTTGATTGGGGGATTTTTTAATAAGTTTGCCCCTTTCGGGGACAGACGGAGTAAAAAGGTTCTGAAAATTCGGGTGAGAAATACATGCGCAAGTTTACACACACTTCCTTTTTTTTTTTTTTTTTTTAATTATAATGTTGTTTGGAGGAAGCTCCAAAGTAATTGCGGTCATTTCGTAATTGCGTGAGATTCTGGGTTTTTTTTCTTCTTCATATAAAGCAGAGAGCATAGAGACACTCTTAACTCGTAAACCCCCAGAGATTTATCCCTCCTTGCCCCGGGAAGCGTTCGTAGGCAGAGAGGGAATTTTGCTGGAAGGGTAATAGGGGCAGCCCTTCCTCCGCTGGGACACGGGGATGTGCGGAAAGCAGCAGAGCCCAGCCCTGAGGAGAGAGCTCCGGGAAGGACCGGCCCCTTGCACCGGCTGGACTCTCCTGCAAGGGTTAAATTCCGAAGGCAAAGACAAGGCGCATTTTTGTTTTTCCCTTAACTCCTAGAAGCCAGCAGTGGAACCGACTCTGCAGCTACACGCGGTTGTGACACAAAATGTAACACGAAGTCCTGGTCCAGCTGCGCACAGCCACACTTCCAGCTACAGGGGAAAAATATGTGTGGATGCCTTTTTACGAGACAGACAGAGAAAACGAAGGAATTCAGTGAATATATTGGTCCTGGGGATTATTTAAGACATTTGACTAGTTCCATCATAGGGACACCAGATGTTATTTATGAGGTCTCATATAAATGTGAGCCATACCATGCAGGTAGGGAAGGAATAGGCAGGGAGGGGGAAAAGCCAAATGAAGGAAAGAAAGGAGTTCACCCCAAAGGGATGAAAGACAAAACTGATGTTTATAACTATATAAATCACGCTGAAGTTTTGTAATGGGAACTAGAACTACCTGGAGTTTAAAGGAAGAGAATGGGGCAAGGCAGGAGAGGCAGAGGGAGGGAAAGTCCCTGCTGGTCACGGCTGGGAAAGCAGATGAGAACCCAGAGCCGTGGGGAGGGGAGCTGGTGCTGAGCTGGGGTACGGCTGGGATTGCTGGGGCTACTGCGGCTAGTCCTGGCTTATCCTTAGCTGGGGAAGATGTGAGGAGGAGGACCAGGACATAGGTAGATAGGTAGGAAGGGAGAGAAAGAGAGGAAAAAAAAGAAAAAGAGAGAAAGAGAGAGAGAAGAGAGAAAAGAAAGAGAGAGAAAGAGAGAAAGGGGAAGAAAGAGAGAAAGAAAGAAAGAGAGAAAGAGGGAAAGAAAGAAAGAAAGAAAGAAAGAAAGAAAGAAAGAAAGAAAGAAAGAGAAAGAAAGAAAGAGACATCAATCTGATCTTGTCTTGTTGAAGATCTCTGAGAAGATGTAGTACAGAAGAGATCAGCAGGAATATTCCTGCTTTCCTGGCACACGTTTCCAGAGCCCAGTGTTGCAGTGTCCGAGCTGGCTGCACGGCCCGGGGGGAGGCAGGACACACCGCTGCCTCCCGGAGCAGCGAACTGCACTTTATTATAAACAGACACATACAGAGATGTGCTTTGAATCTGCAACCTTGACACAGTGGCCGAGAGCCTGGGAAACTCGGGGTGAGCCCTTCCTCGTTCCGCCGGGTCCCGTTCTAAAGGGAGCCCTCAGTTTCCACGAGCGGGCGTTTCTGCTGCATTACAAGAGAGCTTTTCCTGGTGCATTTATTTTTGTTTTGGTTTGGGTTTTTGGTTTTGTTTTGTTAGGTTTTGGGGGGATTTTTGTTTTGGTTTTTTGGGTTTGTGGGTTTTTTGGTTGTTGGGTTTTTTTTGTTGTTTTTTTTTTTTTTTTTTTTTTTTTTTTATCCCCTTTTTACATAACTGTTGCACAGTTCTTGAACAACAGAGAAACTTCCTGATCCCCCCCCTCCTCCCTCCAAACAACCTCCCCCAGACTCCGCTGGGAACGGCGAGGGCTGTTTTGGAAGGTTTCATGCAAAACATGTGCTCCACTAAAAATAATACCACCGGTGCTATTAAAACAAAAGCAAACAAAACAAACTAAAAAAGCGTGGCATGCAGCCTGGCTTTAAGGAATCTGCTCCAGTGCCGCAGGTATTCCCGGCCCACCGGCATCCTTCCCCCCACACCTGCCCGCAGCTGGGTCTGAGAGGGGAAATTTGGGGGTCCTCGCTCCCCGCCCTGCAAAGTCCCGGTAAAAATTAGGAAAGGAAGAGCGGGGGGAATTCCCTGGGCTCTTTGTCCCCACCTCGTTTTCCCCGTGCTCGGACCTCGGGCGCTGCTGTCCCCGTCCCCCCCACCCACCCACCCGCCCGCCTCCTCCATCCCGGGCCCCACGAACTTGCTCCGGGCGTTTTTGCCATCACACCACGGAGAGAAAAGTAGGTCACGGCTGAGTCCAAGCCTGGCTGAAGCCGAGGCAGCCGAGCCTCGAAAGCTTTCCCATAGAACACACTTTGGGGTCGTCGTTTGCAATGTTGTTTGGTTTTGGTTTTGTTTTTTTTTTTATTATGATGAAGATGATGATTTATTTTGGACATCATGGGCGATCAGCTGAGCCGGCTCCTGTAGTCCAAGCTGGAAGGAGAGGGAGAAGGGAGGTAGTTTGGGAGATGGAGGTGGGGATGGATTTATTTTTTGCTATTCCCCCATCCCCTCCGAGAGAAATATTAAGTTGCAAAAAAACGATTCACCGCCTGTCAGGGCTCCTGCCCCTCTCCGTGTGCCCTCTCCAACCACCGACCCCTCTCTCTAAAAGCCAACACATCAACCCCAACCCAGACGAGCCTTCACACCGGGTATTTAACTGAAATAGTTCACCGCAGTAAAAGCCAGGCTTTAAACCGGTTTTCCACCCTCAGGGCTCCGTTCGAGCGCACGTGTGTGTTTGTTTTCAGGGTGACTGTGCGGAGGGTTAAATTGACAGTCCTTTCCAGGAAAAAAAAAAAAAATAGGTAGGGAAAAAAAATAGGGGAAAAAAAAAAAAAAAGGTGTTTTCTATAATATCAGTAAAAAATAATTAATTAAAAAATCCTGAGGCCCTAATCTGCTCGCCCTCCTCCTTCCCCCAGCCGCAGGGTGAACCCCGAGTCACTCCGGAGTGGCTCCGGGCTCGCCCTGGGGATCCGGATCTCCCCTCAGCTCCGCGGCGATTACAAACCTAAACAAAACCGATTGGGGAACGGAGGGGAACGGAAGGGGGAAGGGGGAGAAAGAAGTTTTCGTTTGAATATTTCCTTTTGCTAATTGCTGGTGCTGCAAGTGTAGACCCAAAGGTAGAAAAGAAACCCGCATTGTGAATACGAGCATCACTCCTGATCTCTATATGAGTATATATAGATATACATCTATTTACAGACATCCAGGTATGCATAAGCGAAATGTACAGCTACAGTAACATAGTAGGAGGAGGGGGAAAAAAGAGTTTGCTGAGTTGCAGGCTTACATAAAATTTTCTTTTAACGGCTCATACTTTAGAAAGAAAAATATTTACTCCAAATTCATCTGGTTAAAGCAAAATGAAACAAAAGCTCACGTTAACATGACATGAGGTTTATTATAGGTCTGCTTAGAATGAAGAGGTAAGAGTGGGAAAAAATATGGACACTTTTGAGTCAGACAGAAATAAAATACCAACATTTCTGAGAAGCAATATTTATTGTCTTTTTTTTTTTTTTTTTTTTTTTTTTGTCTTTTCTTTTTTTAATGTAGAGACATGTCCTGAATTTCCCCAAAGCCTAGATTGGGAAAATAAAGACTTCTTGGCATTATAAGTAAATCCGTCTGCAGAATCGAAGCAGCACCAACATTCAAAAAAACTGAAGAGGAAAATACAACAAAACACAACAATCTCTTTTTTTTTTATTCTTATTCTTATTATTTATGTAAATCAGGTCATCACTGGACAAGAAACCAATTTCTACCCATTACCATAACAGCTTGTCTATAAAGAACAGAAAAGATTCAGATAGGATACTATCTAGTCAAGCGGGATTTTTTTTTTGTTGGTTTTGTTTTTTCTTTCTTTTTTGTTTGTTTTTTTTTTATACTTTTCGTTTTTAAATTCCCCCACCCAGTCACAGAGGTATAGAGTCACAGATAAATAACCCAAAAACTACTTGCTCGCCGTATTTACACATTCCCGTTAAATTAAGCATAAATAAATATATACAAACTCAATACTGAATGCCTCTCCGCATTTCTTCTCAGGAAGAGTCGATAAACTGATATTTCTCACTGCATGGTCAGATTTTTCAAGAAGAGGAGGTGAAAGGGATCGTTTGGGGCATAAAAGGAGAATATTTTATTATTTTTTTTCTTTCATCTTTACAGTTTCTCATTCGCTTTTTCAGAGCTTTGCATTTGTTTGGGTCTTTTATTTTTTTCTTTTTTTTTTGCCTTTATTTCTCGCTGGCACACAGTGTTCCGTCTCTCTCTCTCGAAATGTTCAGGCATTTGCCAGTGTGTTTGGGGATGTTTTCTTTTATTTTTTTTCCCTTTGTATAAGAAAATATACTATTTGTAAAAAGCCTACGGTCTCTCTCACACAGGGAAGCCGGAGGGGAGGGGGAGGTTGCCTGGGTCGATCTGGTAAATGCTTACGGCAGCTGAAACAAGCACCAAATTCTCCGAGAAATGTATTAAAACAGAGCCCGACAGGTCTGTGTGATAAACCGGTCAGAAAGAGAGGAGCAGGGGAAGGGAATAAGCCCTTTGGGCACAGCTAAAGGTCTTAAAACCATCCTTCCCCCGCTCCCTCCCAGCCCCAAATGCAAATCTGGGGATTTGGGGAGAGATTGGTCTGGGATGCAAAGGGACTTTAAACAGCTTCTCACAGAGAATTTCTATTAGGTGGGACAAGACACAACCCGATTTTAAAGAAACCATCGGGTTGTAAAAGGATTCTCATAAAATTGGCTTCTTGTTTCCATCACATCTTGTGTGAATAACAACCAGGAAAAAAAAAAAAGTCAGGGAGCATATGAAAATAAAGATCTTTCCAACGGCAAATAAAGAATTGTTATAAAAAAAAAAAAAAAAAAAAAAAAAAGTGAGACTAAGAATGAAATAAAATTTACAGCAACCCACCTGTTTGGTTTGAAAACAAACTTTTCATGGTCTCTCCTCAAACTTTTCCCTTGAGTTACAAAGCAAAGCTGCCGTGTTAATCCTCCTGTTTATTGATTTATGATCCCGAGGAAACCAAATCTTTTAATAACTCAATTATCAGATAAACGTCTGACGTGCCCCGCCAACAGAAGTAGTCAGGCTGGGAAAGTGGATGGGAGCAGGAAAATACCTTCCAGAAGGAGGCTGAGCTTAGTTTTGGGGGGACCTCGGTACTCAGCACTGATAGGAGCCACCAAGCAATGGATAATTCTCTCTGGGACCAACACTAGGCTGGGGGGAAGGACAGAGAGATGTGCTCCTCTGCTGTTTTCTGCCTGATTGCATTAAATCATAAATCTCGTGAATTTTGTCTCCACACTTTGGGGAGCAAATGGGGGGAGGGCATCCTACTGCAATCAAAGGGAATTTGGTTTTATTTCGCCTGAGCACTGCAAAGCTTGGGATTTGCAGTTTGTCTCCTCCAGGCACGAGGGACAGACTGAAACTCTTCCCTCAGCCTGCTCAAGGCTTAGGTCGTGGTCCAGGTGACCACACCTGTGTCTAGGGGAGATTTCAGCAGCAGCAGGACCAAGCCCTCACACCTGTAAGTCTTTCCCCAGGAAGTTCCAAGGGTTGCCTCTCCCCATGAACTCACAGTGGTGGTTGGATACTGTCCTCTGCAGTTAAAAGGAGAATCCCCTACATTTCCCCAAAGACAAGGAAATGCCATTCCCAGCATGGCCCCAAAGCCTTCATCTGGAAGCTCTGGGGTGGCAGGGGACAGGTTCCCATGGCCCTGCACATGCAGCTGGGCATGTGGAAGACTGAGAGCTAATTTGGGGTCCCCCCCACACCCAAAAGCCCCACTGGGCTGGGTGATGCTGAAGGGCTGGACCCACAGGCTCCTCACAAATCCTATTTGCAGGGGCAAGGCAAGGCAACATCCAACACTTAGTGCTCTGCTCCAATAAACAGGATATTCCCATCAGGCAGAGAAGGGAACTGTGCTTCCAGGTGGGGCCGTTTGTTCCTCCCAGATCCCCTCTTTCCCTTCCCCTTGCATCTCTGCTGGGCCATGCCCTACACTGGAGCCTGGATTGTCCTTCCTCAGAAGCCTGATGAACTTTGGGGTGGTTGGCAAGGTGTAAGATTTGGAAGACTGGGAGATGCCTGGATGTTGTTTCTCAGTCTGGGGGTCCCCAGCCTGCTGGTGGGGGATCCATGGTTTGACCATCCCACCTCCTCTGGTGACATCCACAGGGATGTGACAATCCCTGCCACAACCAAAGCCACTGGCAGGCACATGCCAGGGTCTAAGGCTGCCTCCAAGTCATCCCAACAGCCCATGGAGAAGCTGCCTGCCTCAGTTCCCCTCTTTTCTCACAGGAGAGCCCCACAGCACACTGCCCCAGAAGAACCAGAGGTGCATGAGCAAGGAGCAGATCAGGAGGGGCCAGTGCTCCTTGGGGCTGGATGATCCCTGGATTTCTATTGCCACATGTGCCCAAATCACAGGTAGAGAACAAGAGCTGAGACTTAGCTGCATGAAGATTTGACAAGCAGACAGGCTCTCAGCTGTAACCATGTCTCAGAGAGCCAAGGGCACTAAGGGGGACAAGAGGATTGTTTGCACTTTTGTTTTGAGAACATTTCATCAAGGGATGTTGGGAGTATTGCTGAATTATTTCCCCCTCACTATCCACTTTGGAAGGTCTCTCAAAATTAAAGCAAGGCTAAGATTTCCCTCCCTCTCTCTTGTTTTGAGTTCAGGTGTGCCTGCTTGGGATGGTGGGACTGAATCCTGCAGCTTTCACAGGGATCTTAGGGGGAGGCCTGACCCCACTGGAATTTTGCCAGTGACTCCAGGAGATGTACCCACACCCAGTTCTGACATAAGCAAAAAGATGTGTTAGTGCACAAGCCCTACCCCACTGAGAAACACATGAAATTACCCGGCATGGCAGAATCCAAACAGAAAGTCATCTCCTTACACTTCAGCATTATTTTTACCAGAGAAGACAGAGAAATGTATGTTGAAAAAAAAAGAGAGAGGAAAGAAATAAGACGTCCTTCACCCCCACCACCCCAAATCATATGGATAAAATATCCTGTCAGACACCAAACCACCAAGAAAAACATTGGAGTTTAGATGTTTTTGCCCCCCTTACCACACCGACTTTTCTAAAGCAAGAGTCACAAGATATTTTTTTTTTCTTCAAAAAAAAGCTTTCTAAGAGAAACAGATTTCCTCAGACTGAGCTCAGAAATCAGGATATTCCCTGGCAAACCCTCCCCACTCCCATCACGAGGAGCCAGCTCACATGGCAACCCTTTCCTCCCTGGGTACAAAACCCTAGTGCCAAGCAAGTGCTGTAACATTCAACACAGCTCTTATTCTCTTTGCAACAGTACACCTCGATTTCAACTTATATTTTTATCTCGTTCAAATTATTCCCTTTGAGCTTCTTTAAAGAAGTGCACCTACAGAATTCAGTAACAACTGGCTTTGATTTGAAAAAGCAAAAAAAGCAAAAAATAAAAAGTATCAGAATATCAGAATTGTGGATTTTTTTCTCTGTACCTGATATATTGTGTAGGGATCTCTAGTCCTCTTTGAAGAAGCTCATAAGCCAAGCGGGCAAAGCTTTAGGAAACAGAAGAAAATAAAATAGTGCATACTCCTGAGAAAGAATTACATACTCATATCACTCATTTTTGTAGTTGTTAACAGTTCTTTAAAAATGGGGGAAGAGCTCTCTCACACACACTAATCAAGGAAATTAAGGACTGAAACATTGGCATAGTTAGGAATATAAAACTCCCTAGAGAAAAAGAGGAGATCTCAGAAAATTAAGAAATCAGATAGCGCTGACATTGTACCAGACCTTACTTCCAAAATATTGCAACCCATCATAGACAAGGCATTTTACCATCAAAGACAAAATTACTAAATTACAAAGGTATGTTTGCATGCATTGATATGCGTGGCTGCGCACACATATTATATATATATATATATGTATATATCCACATATATACATATATATCCACAAACATACACAGGATACCCGCGCCCCCCTGGGGAGTCGGGTGTGCACATACACACAGAGGCACACACGCACCCAGACACACCTGTAAACGCTGCCAATCTAAACAGAGAGTCTGTCTAGACCAGGAAAAAACACAAAATAGTTCTTAAAAAATAGAGCTGGCAGATTCAGCTGAGCCACGGCGACCCCGAGCGTCCCTTCTGGTGGCACCTAAAGTTAAGATGCTGCTGTGAACGCAGCTGGTGTTGATGGCTTGGTGAGGGGTCTGGGAGCTCCCCTCCTTTCCTAGTCTAGACAGAACCAGGGTGGTGAGATGAGGTGGGAAGAGCTGAGGGGAATGAGGCCATGGGGTTGCTCAGAAAGGAACACTCTGGAAGAATGCTTTAGTCTAGGTGGAGACAGGACGTTGTTCAAAACAGAAAGAAAAAGTATAAAAATTAAAAAAAAAAAAAAAAAATGATAGCAAGACAGACCGTGCAGCTCAAGAAATCAAAGCACTGACACCAAAAATGTTTCTCCGATTTCTTCCAATAAGTTATTCATTTCTTTCTTTTATTATTATTATTAATTATTATTATATTCCCCTCCCCCCAAATCATTATTTTAAAAAATGTGAAAGAACAGAAGTGGGGAAAAAAATCCTGGTGGTTGTCTTCACATGTTCCTGGCAAGAGACTCTGAACCACTGGTCTTGCGCCATTGTGCTCCTCTAATCTTAAATTATTGTCTTTCTTTTATTATTATTATTTTTATTTTATTGTTATTATTATTTTGTCCTACCTAATAGAATTCTTCCAAAGCCCAATCCAGTATTTTTAAAGCTAAAATTAAGACGGTTTTGTTTTAAAAGATTATCTCTCTCTCTCTCTTCTCCTTTTATTTATTTAACTTTTTTTTTTTCTTTTCCTTTCTTTCATTCTATTTTTTTTTCCTCTCTCTCTCTCTCTCTGTCTCTCTCTCTCTCTCATTTTCTGTGTTTCTCTTCCTTGTCTCCAGTTTTACTACCTGGTCCTTCGCCAGATGTGTGCCTGTTAGCAGTGTTGTTGTTCAAGAACATCTTGTCCATGCCTTTGAGAGCTTCAGTCAGGTAGTTTTGGAGGGCCGTGAGGGCAGCGCAGATAGCGGGGGCCCCAAAGCCGTGAGTGATGAGGCTGAAGTGAGTCAAGCAGCTCTGAATGCCCGGTTCCAAAATTGGGGTGGGCCGGCTGTTTCCAATGGGCGTCCTGTCCTGGGCCAAGAGATCTGTAAATTCTTTACAAAGTTGCCTGCAGGAAAGAGAGAAAGGCAAAGAGAGGGAGAGAGGAGCGGTTGTTAGGCTCATCCAACAATTCTCTGTGACAACCAAGGGGCAGGTTCAGGCCAAAAGTGTTCCCAGGACACAGGATGGGACATTTTTGCCACCATCCTTTCCCCCAGCAGTTATTGGGACCAGCCATGGTGAGCCAGCAGCTCCCTGCTCAGAATGATGCTCTTCAGGGGATAACGCCAGTTCTGGAGATTCAAATCTCTCCAGCAGCCACAGGGATGCTTCTGAAGCACTGTGAAAACCCAGCCCTGCCTGCTGGCTTCAGAAACAGCCAGGCTGAAAGGGAAATGTGTCCGGGATCTGCCAAGCACCCATCCTCCTGGAGCCTGACCCTGGCTCAAAGCAGCTCCCAGAAATACCCTTCCTGAAGGAAAGCACAGCCATGCACTGAGAGCTATTGGGTGGCACAGGGACCTGACGCTAAAACAGAGCCTCTGTGAGACTGCTCAGGCTGGGCCACTTTAGTGAGAAAAATTATGATTTGGAGACTCCATGCTGGCTTATTCATGGCATGAGAAGCCAAGCGAGCACTTCCCATTTTATTCTGGGGGCATGACACCCCAATTAACACATCAGAGTTGACATCTGGCTCTTGGTTGTTTGCCTGCACCTTTGAAAAATCAGATTTGATTTTTCTAACGAATTCACAAATAAGCATTTTCTTTTTAATTACTCTGGTCCAAAAGACCTTCAAGTCAACAGGTGCCTGGGCAATGCAGAAACCCTGGAGGCTGGTGGGGTTCCCACAGGAATACTTTCTTTAAGACACCCAAAGGAATCACTTTTTTAAGACAGGTGCCTACCCAGGGACTGGAGATAAAAAAGACCAGAATTAAAAAAAAAAAAAAAAAAAAAAAAAAGAAAGAGAAACCCTTTAAAAAGACATTCAGCTCTCATCCTCTGAAATTTTCTGAAATTCCCAGTGGGTTAAAGGTTTCAGAGGTGGGGAAAGATAAAGGTCTACTTCTATGTGTATTATCCATTAAGAAAGTGCAAGAGAGGAAACTTTGAATTTGGAGAACAAACAGTAATGAGTCCAACATTTTACATCTTCAAAGAGCAAAGCAGGGTCTGTGAGCAATTAAAGTTCTGGGACATTAATATCTTCTGACCCTGCGGAAAAGGGCAATCAAATTCCAATCACGTCTAAGAAACATCTGGACAAATTTGAGCAAATGATTTTTCAACCCTCCATATATTTCTTTAAATTACACTGTCATCGGAGGCGAGCCACGTCCCAGAGCATGAAATAAATGAGAGCTGTTTGGGCTGGGATTCTTCTTAATTTTCTTTTTCTTTTTTTGGGGTTTTATTTTTTTATTTTTTTTCCTGGCAGGCGAAGATGTGTGAACACTCAGCACCCACTGCCGAGCACCCGAGCAAACCACGAAGCACCCAGTGAGTAGGCTGGGAGGCACAGCCTGGTGTAAATCATCACATACAACACACCCACCGAGGAAGTCCCAGGGGAGAGAGATGGATTGGGGGCGCCAAATCGAGAATCATTAGCAGTGCATGGTGGTGGGGTTTTAATTTTTTTCTCATTTTTCTCCTTATTTTTTTAGTATATATTTTTTTT
Source organism: Sturnus vulgaris (assembly GCF_052056855.1). Classification (NCBI taxonomy): domain Eukaryota; kingdom Metazoa; phylum Chordata; class Aves; order Passeriformes; family Sturnidae; genus Sturnus; species Sturnus vulgaris. The sequence continues at coordinate 110,961,375 of NC_142245.1, read as the reverse complement.
TAATTAAAACGTATGGGAAAGGCATTGCAGTTTAGTAGCAGACAGACAGGTGTGTGCGAGCAGCAGGAGGGACAAACACACTGTTGAAGCAAAATATAAATTTTTGGTCCGCTTTACATAAAAATTATTTAACTGGGGATATCTTTAGCTTGGAAGTGATGTCCAACAGCTACGGGAGCATCACCCACAACCTCTCTAGGGCCAGAGTCTGTTGGCAGGAACCTCACTACAAAGGGGTGCAGAGGTCCTTTGGGCGATTGGAGCATCCTTCCTCCCCGCGGCACTGCTGGAATTTAGAGCCTGGAAATTCCCTCTGCTTTCCAAGCGGGCTCAAAGGAGGAGTTTAATGACAAGGAGGATTTTCTCCGAGAAGGGCAGAAGGGGATGAGTTAACTTGGCACTCACTTTGTAGCAAGCAGCATGTTTTTCCTGGAGTGGAGGTCGCTGGGGTCCGTGTGCTGTCTGTTCAGGTACTCAGAAACAGCTTTGGCTGGGAACTCCGTTTCACAGATGTACCCAAAATCCCGAGCTAAATGAACGGCCTCACCTGGAGGGAACGAGACGGGAATTAACATCTCCGGGCACCGCCGGCCCCGGGCTGGGCTGGCTCCGACCCGCCGGGACACTGGGCGGAACCCACGGCTCCCCTGGGGGACCCCAGCTCTTTTGGGCCGTGTTTGGAAACCTGTCATCATCCCTTCCACCTCAGGGACACGCTCCAGCTGTGTGTTTTCCCCCCACCAGCCCTATTTTGGGGACAGAAGTCGATAGGCCAGATCTTGAGCTGATGAGATTTGTCATTGCTGACTGCACTCGTGTCGGTGTGTACCCATCAGCTGCTTGTGCAGAACGGAGGGAAGAGTTCACACACACACACACACCACACACACAACTTTAAAATTAACTGGACCAAAGGAAAATGCGAGAGGATACTGGTCAAATCCTGAAAAACTAGGGACCTAAACTTCTCTAAGAGCAGAGAAACCATTCGTGTTTCAAGACCTCAGATCATTGTCCAAAATGTTACAGATGTAGATATATTATTCATATTAATGTTAATTCTTTGTGGGACTTTATAGACACACTTTATCCACACACAGGGCACTTGCATCATTATCACAGTTATCGCCACATCTGTGAAATTATGGAGATCACTGCATTTAGCCCGATGGCAATTGAACAATCTGCATTTTTAACTGACCATCGTGCAACAAGAACTCCTGTCTGTCGGGTGGAAAGATAACAACTAATGGCAACTTTTTCTGTGAACAAAATAATTATTATTCTAACTCTAATTCTAATTCACTTTTCCTGCCTGCCTGGTTTCAGGTTTCTTGCCTACAGAGGTTTGTATCATCAACTCCTACTGATGTACTTCATGCCACAAGAAGAAGACAGTAGCTGCAGAAAGGAGGAAAAGAGGAGGGGGAGGAAAAAACCCTCAGACTCTAGAGGGATTCCACCAGATTATAGCTCAGCCCCTCTAGAATAAAGCGTTAAACCCTTTAAAGCATCGCCCGAGGGACGAGGGGGAAGATTTCCAGCGAGCAGGTATGTCTAATAACTCCAGGACCGCGTTATTTTTAACTGTCAGGGGTTGCTTTCCAACGTCATCTCCTGCTCGGCAATGCTTCTCGCTAATCATCAAACCGCTTAATGAAGGCGAGGGCCCCCGGCAGAGCCTGCGGGGGGGGTTCCCGGGCCGGGCAGGGTCATCCCAGGCAGCGTTCGGGCAACGCGGGCCGGGACCGACCGGAGCGTTCCTGTTCCTGGCGATACAGGGGCAGCTGTGCTAAACCTGGCTGCTGGCAGGAAGGAGAAGGGAGGAAAAAAAAAATCCGAGATAAAACTCTATCAGGTGCAGCTTCTTCCAAAAGGAGGGAGCTCTCTGGAGGTAAACTGTTGATTTGTAAGGGAATCGGGAGAGAGGAGGGGAATGTACACCTTGCTGCACACTTGACACAGATTTTAGCATCACTACACAACCCCACCGGCTTTTGAACCTCACACCAGCCTCGGGGAGGGGCTGGTGCTGCTGCGAGCAGGGTGCAGGGTGTTCCACACACACCGCGGGGGTGAAGCTGCACTAACAGGGCGCTCAAGGGCACTTGTGCCCCCCTAAAATGCTTGACACCTCCTATAGCGGGACCCTATACCTGTAACCCTATACCCTGAGCCTTGCACTCTCGGCATCACCCACATGCGGGTGCCAGGAGCAGCTCCCGCCCCTCAGCCCCCCTCTTTTCGCGAGCCTTCCTTCAGCTCTGCAAGCGGCAGGGTCTTGTCGCTCACATAACTCAATCAAAAGAGTTGAAAAGTTAATATCTAGCGCAAATATTTATGCTCGCTTTATACGCAGAAGAGATAAGTGGATTATTTATACGCTTCTCGGTGTGTATGTGTAATGCAGATACATATAATTCATAATTGCATCCATACTATTCCGATTAGGTTTTTTTTGGAGGAAGTCCAACTTCTCTTAGCATAAACACGCACATAACCCTAAACTTATTAGTGGCTCTAACTTTTCCTCGTCGATACAGTAACCACAAATCAAAGAAACACGCTGGCCACCAAAATGACATTAGTTAACTTGAAATGACTTGAAACTTTCGGTCTGCCCTTCCCTCTCTCCTTCCTTAGGAGTAGCCGGTCGCTTTGTTCAGCTCCAGCCGCCTTAAGGGAAACCGAGCTCTGCTATGCTTAAATTGTTCTGCTTTCTTAAAAAAAAAATAAAAAAAATAAAAAAAGGAGGTAATTTTGTATTATCTATTCCTCACTGAGCACCTTGTAGTGGCCATAAATCAGTTCAGGAGGAGAGAATTAGCGGGAAGATGGAGCAGACCTGGAGTCGGAGATCAGAATGGAAATTAATAGCATGAGGAATGGGGCTGCCCTGCAGAGTTACACATGCACACAAATGTACACACATATATCCACACGTACACACACAGACACACTCCCTCCCTCTTGCCACCAAGAGGGATCAGTGATCGTCGAGCCAGTGACTTCATTTTTGGGAATATCATCCTTAACCGTGACGGCATTCCTCTTAACCAACCCTGATTTTCACCTCTACAGGGTTTTCTCACCCGATCCCGAAAGTTGGTGGGGTTTGATATTTTTGATTTCTTTTTAATTTTTAATGGTTTTTATATTTGTTTGTTTGAGGGGTTTTGTTGGGTTTGTTTGTTTCTTTGTTTTTGGTTTTTTTTTTGTTTTTTTTTTTTTTTTTTTTTTTTTTTTTAATGTCAGACAGGAGCTCGGAGCAGGCAGGGGTGTGAAGGGAGCTGCGACTCTCGGCTTACCTTCCACCAGGGAGGTGAGTAAAGTGACATTTGCGGCCTTACGCCTGCCGGCTGGTAAATTCAAACCGATTTTTTCTAGCCTTTCTCGCAAAGATCTCCCCCCGTTTTTCGATTTGGCTCTAGAATTGCAAAGAAATTAACATCGTGATTAACCCCGCAGTGTTCCTGGAAGAAACGTTTAGTCTGTGCAGTCAGCGAAGCCTGGGAGGGTTTTCACTCGACGTTAAGGACTCTGGGGGTGTTGATTTCTGCTCGGGTTTGCTGAGATTTTCTTAATTTCTCCCAGGGGTAGAAGTGGGGATGAACCCACTTTTCTCCCGCTTTTATCCAGGGAAATCAAATAACGCCAAACAGCAATAATTAATGGAAAGATTCTGATCTAGAGAGCAAGTGGGTATGATATCAACTTGAATTAAGATGTAATAAAGGGATGGGCAGGAAGGTAGAGGAAGATTAAACCCTCTGTTATTCCAGGAAAGAGCCAGAATAGGACGAGGGGTTAAAAAAACAAATACATCTGAAAAGTTCGAAGGGAGCGTGTGTGCGCCTGTGGATAAATTGAAAAGGAGGGAAATATTTATTAAACTGTTTCCCGCCTGTGAGTGTGTTCCTGTGCGAGGAGGCGATGCTGAGAGGAAGAGCTCACCTGAGGCAGGGTGCGTTATAAAGAGGGAATGGATTGCCTGGGGGAAGATTGGAATATCTGTTGGAGGTTACTGATAAGGGCAATAAAAGGGTGAGTGAGCTGTACGTGGGAAATTCAGAGCTATTGTTCGAACGCACATACATATGTAAACCCCCGGGGATGAAATCTTGCCACCTGCGAAGTCAGGGAGAGTTTTGGCACCTACGAACTAAATCTACCCCAGCTCTCTCCTAACTCTTACTTAAAATTTGTTTAAGAATTAGAAGTCACACTTAGAGAAAGGAAACGAGAAACTACCGAGAAGCCAGACTGGCTTCCCACTATTTTATATCGAAGTAAATAGGGCTGGATGGCAGAATTGCAAGAGAGCAGCTTTCTATATTTAATCTGCTGTGAACCAAAATCTTGTTTAAAATTTAGATTCAAGATAGGAACTGAAGTCATCAGCAGCCAATAATTATGGCTTGGGCCAAGTCCAGAAATCTGCTGAAGTTCAATAATAATGCTTCTTTACCTTGGTAATTGTATTTTCTACAGAGCATCTCTCAGATGTTCTCCCTGCTCCATTTGCAGTTGTACAGAAGGAGCAGGCAGGTTAGCATCTGTAAGTAAAAATCTCTGCTGCTCTCCCTGGCAGCTGAACAATGATTACAGACACTCACATGGAACAGCAGCTATTTTAGGAGCCCCTAATTCTCACATGTATATTTGGGTGACTGGCCACATGTAGCAGATTTTTCCCCCTCATCTCCAGACACGGAGCCAGAGCCCTTGATGTCATCACAGAATTTTTTGCGGGGGCGAGGGGGGAACCCCAAACATCAACTTCATTTTAAAGTGCCTTAGAGCCCAAGTATCCCAGCTGCTGCTATAGGAGTTTTCAAGATATTTCCTCCTCTAAGATTAGCAACTTCTAAACATGATCTGAAGTTCACACATTGTCAATTTGCATGCATCTGTCCCTGTCTAAAAATTATTATTTTTATTCCAGTCTGGTGTCTACTTCACACACAGAAAATGAAATCTTGTACCCTCCCAGTGTGAGCTGGTGCCTCATATTTTTACCTCATGGCTTCTCCCCTGTTGTGACTGGAGATAGAGTCTGAGCTCACCTTTCCTACAGACAAGCCGTGCTGACAGTCCCTCAGGCACTGCTAAACAGAAAAAGCCCTTTCTCCCTGGTAGCCTTTCCAGCCTAATGGCCTCAGAGCTTAAATTTTTGGTGCTTCTACATAAAAGCACAGTCTCCCACTTGTTGTGATGGAGTGGCAACCGGACCTCAAGGTTATTCCTTGCTCCCCACTTTCTTCAGTACCAACAGTGCCAACTGTTTTGAAGTCTTCAGCAAAATCCACCAGGACATTAGTGAGTGATTTGAACAAATATCAAGCAGCAAAGGCCTCGAGACCAGCTGTGAGCTGTAGCAACTTTCTCTGTGTGACAGCACTAAGTTTCTGACTTTCAGAGCTACCTGTTGGTGGCTTTTCTTTAGTCAGGTATTTGCCTATCTTACAGTTTGCCTATCAGATCCCTGCCAATTTCTTGTGTGACACCACGTGTCATAATTGACATAATTGCCTGATGGTTGTTATTATTCCTCTGTCATACAGAGGAAGCCTCGTGGGTTTATCTAGGAAATCCCTAGAAATGCATTAGGTCCTGAAATACTTGCAGTTCAGCCCAAAACATGATTTTTTCCACCTTCTAAGAGAGAAGTGTGAGGAGGAGAAGGGATAGAAAGTGTGTGCATGGACGAGGAGAAAATCTTCCTCTCAGTTCCTTCATTTGTGGCAAAACAAGGCCAAATCCTTCCCCACTCTCCATACATCCCAATGTTTGAACACATCAAATTTTTGCCTTATCACCAGCATTACACACACAGGCTCTGACAGTAGGATCAATGCGTGTTTGAAATCATCTGTACTGCTGACCAAGGACTTGTGGTGCATGCATGGGCACCCAGACACCTCCACACGTTTGCCCCAGCCTCTTACCTTCTGAGCACTCCTCCTAGGAGGGACGCGTTCAGACACTCTGGAGGGGAAAGGCGTCTTTGAACTTCTCCCACAGTTACTTTATACTTTGAAGTTGAGCTAAGCAAAGACAAGCGGCCAGGTACAGAGCAAAACACCTCTCCGGTATTGACTGAAATTCCACCCAGGAAACCATCCTTATTCATCATCAAAGAAGTAACAGATTTTGGAGGAACCGGAACTGGAGAAAGAAAAGGGGAGGAGGGGAGAGAGAAACCATCACGCCACGAAGGAAAAACCGCAGTCTCTCTGACATGCACAGAACAGCAAAATGAAAGGGAGTTTTGAATCTCTGGCTACCTCCAGCAACCTAAAGGGTGCTGCTCCCCCAACCTCTAGGAAAGTGCTCCATGAATGATGGATGGAGAGAAGGGTGGTACAGTACAGCCTCTATGCAGGGTTTGATCATTGGGAAATAAAATACATATTGGCAAGCACCTGGCAACTTTCGGGTTTGAGCCTGTGTCTCACCCAGAGCCCCCCGATGCCTTTTGTACAACGGACAGCGCCTTTCTGGAGGGGAAAAAAAGAGGAAAATTTACTTTTTTTTGGCTAATGTTTCCATTACTGCTAAGCTGAGCCAGGAATAAATTCACTACACAAAGGGACTTGCTGTCTTAAATAAGTATCAAGGCTGGAGGATACAGCAATGAGAAGACAGCTCTGTTATTGCTTTGTGTTTTTATTAAGTCTGGTTTATGAAATAAAATGAGTCTTTTCCTTGAGAAAAATGAACACCAGGAAAAAAATATCTGGTCCAACCATGGTGCTCTCCACTCTGATCATATTGTGCTGTCCGTGAGGTAGTAGGAACTCTCCTGCCCCTAAATAAAACTGATTTAGTTACTGCAACACATATTTAAAGGTAGTTATAGGGAAAAGTAAAAGAGGAATGATAAAGGGAAACTAAACAAAACAAAAAACCACGTTGTTCTCTCCAAGATAAAAAGTATTTCTTTTTTTTCTGAGAAACCAGTGAGGTTATTTTAAGAGTAACCAAGGGATTATAACGAACAAATTCCTATAATAGCAACCAGACACACTCAGAAATAAACAGAAAAAAAAAACTGGCTAAACTAAAACTGAGAGCAATTCCCCCATGACATGAATTTTGTTTACAAATGAACTTAAATAGCTCCCTTATAATTGTGTGTAACTGTTATGATTTACAGCAGGTGCTCTAATCAATCACCCAATCACTTTAATTTATAGGGAGCCTCGCTGCATTTTCCCAGTTGTTTCATTTCTGCAAGTAATTGATAACAAACCATACTTAAGGTATGTTTTATGCAGGAGTTAATAAGAGCTGACAGCTGCTACTGCAGCTTCCTCTCAGATCCACGGCAACACGAGTTTTCTTATAGAAAATATACGCTGAAATTGGGGCTTTTGCTGGTGGGAGAGCCCTGGCAGTCCAGCGGGCATGTTTCGGAGAAGACTAATTGATTACACACCCTCTTCAAGCAGATACTGCTCCACAATCTCCCGTTTCCACTCAATCAATTGCAAAACCAATTCGGCAAATAATAAGGTTCTATTATGCACATATGCCAGCTATTTAGGTAGTTATAATACATGTCAGTTAAGTCATAAAAGCCCTGTTTATTTGCAACATATCTGGAGAATCAAACCATTAGGGTTGAGCGGATATTTAAGTCGTCTGGAGCTGCTAAACAATAAGATCGGGTATCCTAATATATTACAAGTGCTAACTACTGGGCAATTGCCAATTTTATAACCTCAGTGCATGGAATAGACACAACCGTGTTTCACTGTTTTTATTGCAGATCATTTCCTACTGCCAGACCAGACCCCCACAATAAAAGCTCTATAACAGCTAAAAACCAAAAGGCATGTCGATTTTAGATATACATATTGCTTCATATGCCTTGTATATAGTCTCCAGTATAAACAAATTATTTTGAGTGGCTTGACTTCAGGGAATCAGAAAGTGAAATGGATTCCTATTTCTCTATTATTTTGAGTTAGGCACTTCATGCAGCTCATAAAGGAGATTTCAAATAGTTTGAGAATGGCTCAGAAACAGTTATAAAAGAGTTAGAGGCCCGCTCCTGATTTCATTTCTATTATTAGGAAATTTTTTTTGCAATTGATTCTATAGGAAAAGACTCTTTGTATATCAGAGGCAGTACCAGCAGAACAAAAAATTGAATTTGTATTTTCCCCCTCATTACACATAAATATATTTCTTATTTCATGCACAATGATCTATTTGAGTGAAGTATCAAGTAGGAAAAAAAAATAGAAATTAAAGGAAAAAAAGTTGGATTTAAGCAGTGCCAGACAGATTTTCATGACTGGCATTTTTTTTTCCTTGGGACAAACACACGGGCTCTGTGGTTCGAGTACACCTTTACCGTGGCTATATTTAGTGACCAGTTTATCAGGTCACTGTCCAGTGAACTGAGAAATTAAACAAGAGGCAGCAATTCCACGAACATCTGATCTTAGTCCAAACTCACTAAAGAGAGAAGGACCAGTGCAATGCTTAAATGTACCTCACCCCGCTCGCTGTGGCCTTTTAGAGCACTCATTACATTAGTTAACCTTTGAATTATGGATTTTCACGTGCTCGGGTTGGGGTTTTTTTTTTCCCCCTCGCAAATTGCTTTTGGGAAGCAGGCTGGCTCCCTTCCTTGCTATGCTGAGAGCTCCTCAGCTGCTTTTCCTAGCAGGGTTTCCCTGAAAAGGACGGCATGAAGAAACCCATCAGCTGGAGCCTGATAGCTCTGAACCCATTGGAGAGGCTTGCCAGGCGGTGTAAGCATATCTATTGCAATTTCATAGCTTCAGAGAGATCTATTCTATCTAGGCTCTGTATCTTCTGTAAATTACCTAATGCTGCCTCAAAAAAGTGTTCGCCATGGAATGAATTATCTCTATCTATATCATATCTATATGTTTGTCATGGCTGGAGCTTTTCAGATACAGCCCAGACATCAGCAGAGATAACAGAACGTGGAGCTTTTGTGGGTGAGGAGATCTCCACGTCCGTGCAGCTGCATGTGTCAAATCCCTGCGCATATGTAAATAAATCCGAATGCAGGGTATATTTTTAGCCAATGTCAACTTCCCCAGTTGGTCAGGGACTGCCACAACTGCTGAAATGACACCGAATAACACACACGTACCCGCACAGCATCCCCACCACTCCTGCTTTCACTTTATCCCATTTAGTTCTTGTCATCCCCAGCAGAAACTGTTCGATTTTCTTTCACACCCAAACTCTACTTGCTGCGTGTGTGTGAGCACTCACAAATACAGAATTCCCCCTTTCAAAATCTCTGCCTTCTCCCTTCTCTTACACTTCTCTACCTCCTTTGTCTCTTTTTTTCTCCCTCTTCTTTTCCATCCCTTTATCTCTTTTTCCTCACTCTTTTATTTTTTTTTTCTTTCTCTCCTCCTGTGGTTACTTCCAGCCTCTTTGTCATTTCTCCCGCTTCCATTTCTCTTCAGCTTATCAATAAACCGGGAGAGCAACAGTAGCCGCTTGATTTGTTAGTAATTATAAGCATGCTGTTCCTGCAAACGGGATCTCTAGATGAGTGAGATCGCTTTAGAACGACAGCAGGAAATGGTGGGGAAATGGAGCATGGCGAAACTCAGCGTGAAGCTTTCAGTTCTTTACATGTTTACAATTTTCTGTGCATATATTAAGTCTTAGGCTTTTGCTTTCCCTTTTTCCTTTTTTTTTTTTTTCCTTTTTTTTTGTTGGTGGTTTTCTGTTGGGCTGCTCGCCACAAACGTGTGAAAATGCGCACAAATGTGGAAGCACAGGTGGAAATGGGGTGAAAAAAGCTATTTTGACGACAGTAAAACGAAAGAAATAATAGATTTATGTCCTGAAAACAGCTGTTTAATAAGGGTTTAAACTATGGATATCATTGCTATAACCCAGCTGAATAATATAGCAGTCGAACAGTCAGTCAAATAATCAATCAGAAGACATATTTCTTGTATTTCTTATTGAAAAAAACATCGTGGACAACTTAATTACTAATAAACTATCAAATTACTTTTTTTTTTTTTTCACTCTGACTACTGGGCTTTAAATGAGTAAAAAGTTCTTTGTCCATGCTAACAACGGGACTTTGCTGTAAGTGGTGATTGGGTCTGACTCAGCAGCCAAGCCCAAAACGTCCGGGAGCAGCGCCTTAGACGCTGAAACTAAAGAGACCCGGATCTCATCTTAATTTTAAGGAACAAATACAAGAAGTGCGTGTTCATCTCGCATTTCCTTCTGTCCCCCTGCTCCCTTCCTCTCCTCCTGCCCCTCTCCCTCGCCTCAGTCCCCGTCCCCGGAAAGCCGGGACTAAATTTCAAGGTGGAATGTATTCCCTCAAAACTGTTTTGCATTTAATTAAAGGGGATCCTCAGGTTCAGTGGGTAATCCAGGAACAAGCACGAAACCGAGCGGCTCAACCATCTCTTGAGCCCCAGATCTATCACCTGAAAAGCTGAGGCCAGGGTGGTTCTCAGTTAATCATTTATCAGCTGCTCCAAGGGATGGGGAGGAAACTCGTGCTGGATTATTAACAGCTAAAAACAAAAGGTTAAGACACCTTCTTTCATGTGCTTCCTTAAAATAGGGAGAACAACGGAGCGTGTTTGCAAGACCATGAATTGAGGTCTTCAAGTTAAAATGGCCTTTCGTGCTAAATCAGATGTGAGTGTGCAGACGATCGTCAGAAACAGCTGAAAGTAAATAAATACATCAGAATAATTTTAAGGTCACTGACTGTGCCCCAGAGTCACAAAAAATTAACTTGGGACTCAGGCCATGTAAGGTTTTACAGAAAGACAACTTCTTTCACCATAGAGAGTGCCAAGGAAATTTCAGATGAGCATTTGACAAGAGGACCAGATCTTTTATTCCTGACACATGGCAAACCCTTCCCTTCATTTCAGCAAAATTCGAGGGAAAGGCCTCAAAACGTGCAGCCGGTAAGGTCTGAAAGCTGGCTTAAATCTGATATTAATGTCTAATGGTAATTATTATCATCTTGCTGATTTATCTGGCTCCCTCCCTCCCACTTCCACCACCCAAATCTTAATGGAAGTGGGAGTTAAAGATGATTTTTTAATGTCTCGTTGGATTTTTAGACTGTTAATGTACCGCATCCTTCTCATTATTAGTTTATTGATTGTTCATTGACCAGCCCCCTTCAAATCGTATTAACCACCCTCTGCCAGTTTAGATTAGGGGAGTTTAAAAAGCACCTTTCATTATTTCAGCGCCACCACCACCACGGTGGAGTTCAGGCTTGGTAGCTTAATGCTCGCTCTAATGGGGCAGCTAAGAGACAAGGGGCCACGGTCCCTGCCTATTGCATTAATAGCTCAAAGGGGGCTAATACAGAAAATTAGCCTTAAACGAGCTCTGGAGATCTCCAAATGAAAGAGCCATTTATCACGCTGGCTACCTTCACTCCACTCGTTTGCTCTCTCTACTGGGAACAACTCATTTCCTCTTAACTAAATTACTTCAGAAATGTCAAGTAAGCTCAGATAGCAAACGTAACAAGAGCCTGGGTATATGTAATGTGTTGTGTGGGATCGATACGTGAGATAAATCAATAGCCCTGTATGAATCCCTATATAATTTCCTTAATATTTTGGCAAACCTTTTGCATAGAGAGATAATTCCCTCTGCAGGCCTCAGAGGCCATAAAGGAACAGACACAGGCTGGGTGATATAATTAAGTTTAAGCTTTAAGTTGCCATCATACTTTTCCCAGTACTTTGCAATTAAAGAATTTTAGGCACTGAACTGGGATTGGGTGGAGCAGACCCCCTGCGACCCTGGTCTACAAAATATGAGTCACAAGAGTGTTCCACTGCACAAAAATCTGTCAGTACCTGGGTATCTGTCTATCTGTCTGTGCCTGCAAGAACGACTCACCGAGTTTGAATAACTTGTTCTTGTTTCAAAGTACACCCCCTCACAGCTACAAACTGCAGGGAACAACGTGAAATTGATACTGAACGCTCTCTGTGTTGTTCCTTCCCTCGTCCTGATTAAATATTGACTGCTACAAATGTGACCTGCTATTTATTACCCATTTCTGTTCCTCTGCATCCAGGAAACTCACTGTGCAAAAAAAATTAAACAAAAAAATAAAGAAAAAAATAATACAATATTCCTTTATGCTGGAAAGTTTCTTGGATCCCAGCCTTACTTCTAAGGAAGAAAATGCTGCTACAATGGCTTTTAAACAATGCATCTCAGGCTCTTTTTTAGTAACCTTATTTCCAAAGAGCATATGTCTCCTGTTCATCATGTGTAAACTCAGAGTATCTCTTCTTCTGGCTGCAAATAGGCACAAGTAATCCCACCTAGATGGGGCTGGGTCTCTCTAGGCAGCAGCTGCTCCATCTGGGGCCCTTGCAATGCCCACACACACGAAGCACACCTAAATATATGCCTAATACATATAAAAACCTGTACCTAATACGTAATAATTGCAGGCATTCACATTCTAGTGCTACTCGCTGTCTAATTGCACCACCCAGCACGCACATGGAATCATGGAATGTCTCTGCTGTCCTCGTCAGTTGAAAGGAGGGAGAGACGCAGGCGTGCGTGTTCAAAAAAAAAAAAAAAAAAAAAAAAAGTATTTTGGATTGTGTATTCTGCAAAAGACCAGCACGGAGCAACCTTAGAACGGAGTCTCTCGACCACAAATCAAGTACCAATTAATCAAATACACCCAAGACGGAGTGTATGAGGTGTCAAGTGGGGGTGGGGAAGAGGGAGGAGAGTGAGAAAAAAAAAAAGGTAAAAATGCAACCAGAAACCGTCAGGTTACAGACCTTGTGTATAAACCCCACCAAACAATCAACCTGAACCAAAACAGCAGAAACATATGGCATTTGTTTTTCTTTTTAAAGTTAAGTAACTTTCTATTTCTTAAAAAAGAAAAACCCAAAACCCTTCGACCTTTCAACCAATAGTCGTAAATGGTGCTGTCAAATGGTCTTCAAGTTTTTATTTGTCCTCGCTCAAATAACCAGACCTTAATCTTGTGTATGAAACAGAGACCGTACACGGAGATTGAAATTAAAAAAAAAACCAACCCCAAAAAACCCAAAAAAAAATAACAACACAAAAAAACCCCCAACAAAACAAATAGCCAACAACAAAACAAACAATAAATACACGGAAGGACCTCATGCTGCCTTCAACACATTTTAGATAAACACCCTCCCTGTTATTTTTCTTTACATCCTAGAAAATCGTCGCTGTTAAACTATTTGTGCGCATTTGACAAATAACAAGGTCCTGGAGATAAGTGCCGTTGATAGTAAGCATAAGGGACAGCGTTTTTAAACCTCATCTCTGGTACTTAAAATTGAATCTAGAAATAGAAACTCCTTAGATAATTAAAGATAGCTTTCCCTCCATTTGCAGCGTGTGATCTGTTTAATGTCTATCAGCATAACACAACACTAATCGCCAAGCATCTTCGAGTGACTGTCAGAGAAATGTAAAAAAATTAAGCAGCTGCAATACGCCCAAAATGAGTTATTGTAATTACATTTAATTAGTTTAATTAGTTAATTATTTTGCTTACAGCTGTACAAGAGACTGCAAACATTTGTTAATATCACATTCGCTTTAACAGTATGGGGTGGCTCTGCAGTTACACTAAATCATGGGCGCATATGTAGAAAGATGTAAAAAATGGGCACGGGGAAGGGGGGAACCTTGGGGGAAGGGGGAACCTCGGGGGGAGCGGGGAAGGGGCTGAGTCTGCCTTTCCATGGGCATCTCTCGCTCTCCTCTCCGCGCTTGATTCGCCTGGGAAATGCATTTAAACCCCAAAGGGAATCAACCCCTTCCCCCATTAAAAGCCAAGCGGTCCCCACCAAGATTATCGGGGGGGTGGGAACTGCACTGGAGCACGGGGTGCCCCATTAGAGAGCATTCGTGTAATTAAACCCTTTGAAGGGCGGGGGAGGCGGGGATATAAACTTTTCCTTTCGCATCCCTTCACTCTATCTGCTGATCCAATCAACTATTCATCTTGCTGCCACGGGTGCCTGCTTCCCGGAGAAATTCATTGCCCCAAAGTCAAAATATATCATGAAGATATCGCTACACAGTAAAAGTTTGTCTAGCTTGTTGGAATAATCCATACCTTTTTTAATGACAGACTGGTCCAATAAGTTCATACCGCTGTTATTGGCATCTTCAACTGACTGTGGATATAAAAACATCACTATTCAAATTGACTGGATATTAAAGAATCGCGTACATAAATCATGTCATTCCAAACTGGAGTCCCTGTTATTTCCATTTATATTCATTCACTAGGGGAGGAGGGATTTTTTTATCGTTGTTATTATTATTATTATTGTTGTTGCTATTATTACTTCCCCCAATCGACAAGGAAATTAAATTCTTACAAATTATATGGTCTTCTAATAAAACAAAAGGAGGTGTGAAGCATATGGGGAGCAATACTGGTTTTGTTATCTTATAAAACATAGATATCACATAGACTTCTTTGCATTCCATAAAGCTTTATATTTCTTCCTTTGAAAATGTGGCAATGTGGCAACATCTGCAAGATCTATTGCATGACATAAATGAACACGATTAAGGACAACTTAAATGCTCCCTCCCCTTTCCTCCCCCTCCTCCTTTTTCTTTTTTTTTTCTTTTTTTTTTTTTTTTTTTTTTGTTTGTTTGTTTGTTTAACCCTGCTACATCTTAATAATTCAAGGGCCATTTACTTTTTATATATCATAGTTTACATTATGAACTTTTAATTAAAGCCTAAGCCTTTCGGAGCGCAGTGCAACTCCCACATCGTACAAGGGATGAGCAGAAAGAGATTTACAGCTCCCGAGGTTGCTTCCATGTCCTGAATTAGTGGGGACGGGGAGGGAGGAGCGAGAATACACATTATCAAAAGTATGAACCATCAAATTGATTGCTTAGCAAAAAAAAAAAAGTCTCGGAATTTCAAAGCCTTATTTCCCCCCTGTTTTTCTCCTTTCTTTCCAGCCCGCCGAGGAGCACACCTGTTATTATGGCATTAACTTCTTTAGCAGGGAAGAGAACAAAGACGGGCACAGAGGACACAGCAAATGTTTGGTTTCATTTCTCAAAACGAAAGTGGAATATACAAAAAAAAAAACCCCAAACAAACCAAAATTACTGCTGAATCTGCGTTCGGCAGAGTAAAGCCAGCTCCGAAATAGAAGAAATGTCATAAGAACAATTTATTGCAGAATTCCGACAGGTTCCGTTTTAGGGTATATTCTGAGAAAAAAGGGGGACCTTTGGGTTTCTTGGCTTTATTATTTTATTTTTCCCATTACTGTTACTAAGGGGTTTGGGGTTTTCAGTGTTATTGCATATTTGGGGAGTTGTGACGTTTTTCCTTGATAAGCAAAGCACCTTTAAGGAAAGCAGTGATTCACTTCACCATTATTTTAACTTTATCTTCGCTACGCCGAGAAGCTGAGCTTATTCGGATCCGACCCTTATCTCTGCCTCTGTGCTCAGTGGAGACATTCCAGATGGAATGCGGTTTAGGGGAAAATTACATCTCCCCAAAATGCGATGGAACAGTATTTTCTATGAGAGCTTTCCTTTCATTTTCCTTGAATCCACCCTCAAACGAGCGCACACACAGAGCGGTGCCTTATGTGCTGTGTTTGGGCATGGCTGTGTGTCTCTCTCTCATAATCAATAGGCTACATACCTAAAGGGCACAAAATAAAATTACAAAGTCTTCCCTCCTTTCCCTGAGCAGCTCCCGACGAGGGATGATGAGCAAATCCTGCAGCGTGGCGCACCTCGGTGGCACAGAAACGGAGGTAAAGGTGAAACATCACCTTCCTCTTTTTTTTTTTTTTTTTTTTTTTCCTTTTCCCCTATCTTTCCTCCTTATCTCACCTTATCTCTGGAGCCGATGGTTGCGCGCACCCTTTATGTGTGTGCGTGCACTCCACTCGCTCCATCAGCAACGTGGGTTAGTTGTTGTAGTTAATGAGAAGACTCCTGTCTGATTTTCTATCTAATTACGCCCTCCTGCTGGGTTTTTGTACAGGATATTCGCTCAGCATGCTGGCAGTTAATAGTCACAGAGAGGATCGTAAAGATTTAATTAGGACTGCATGCGGAAACGTGGAAAAACAACTCAGACTTTTAATTACTAGACTTCTTTAGTTAAAAGTGATACCAGGGGTTACTTTATAAGAGACTTGGGTGTTTTGGTGCAACTTAACTTTCCGTGTCTCTAGCTAGCACGTAGTAGCAGCGTGAGTGAGGAGGAGGAGCGGAGGTGTGTGTGCAGGGAGGGGAAAGGTGATGAGTTTCCAGATATACTTGGAAAATCTGGAGAGGAAGATTCCCCTCCCTTCCCTCCTCCAATAATCTGATAGCATGAATCTTCCTAAATACTATCTATAACCACCTTATTCAACTTCTATGGATACATCTGAGTGAAAACCTCAAAAACTGAGCTCTATATTGTCCTTCAAAGAGTCTACAGAATCTGAATTTCCCCTTCCATTTTTCCTTCATCGAATTATTCATTACTTTTTTAATAACGGTACTACTCTAGGGTTTAGTAACCCCACTTTCCCCCAGCCAGTGGGGGAAAAAAATATCTAGGGTTTTTTTTCCAGAGCCTCTATTAGATGATGCAAATTTGTGTTCAATAAGTAGGTCCTGGCTTCTCCGTTCCCTGTCTGAAGGCTGTAAATGGCAGATTGAAAATTCCTCTCGAGAGGCGCAGCAATAGCAATACAGCGTGTCCTGTTTACAATAACAGAGCGCTATCGTGTTACAATCACTTAATTCCAGCCCTGGACAATGGCTCACACATGGACTGGATTTGGTGTTTATAAAATAACCACTGTTTCTTTCTGTCACGCACTCTCTTTCTCTGTCTCCTTCTCCTTAGCCCAGCCCATTCTCATGGCACATATTTGATCACACATGCGTAAGATAAAGCGAAGAAAAACATCTTTATCCAACTATACATCTAGATATCCGTTCAACTTTTTGGACTATTGGAATATGACAGAAAACCAACCACTATTTGAAACCCTTCCTGGAAATTATATCTAGTGATGGTGGGTAATGAGTACACGTCGCCTAAATAAAAATCCCTGTTTCTACAAAAGGTTCCTCGAATCTGAATAAATCCATATTAAATATCAAGATGGAGAACTGCCCAACTTCATCTGTCACTGCTGGGGGGACAAGAATAGAAAATGCTGAGCGGCAGCAGCGAGCTCTGGGCTGCTTTCCCTCCTGCCTGCGTTAACTTGCAGTTGGACACCTCTTCCTTCACGTGTTTCTCCTTGGGATACCCTCCTCTCCCTCTTCCCCTCCTCCCCCAACCTGGGAACAAACTTTCAGAAATAAGAGGCCTGTTTAATCTCCTGCTGTCTCAGTACCCCAAACCAAGAACCCCAGCCCTGCTGGCCCACAGTCTCGCCTGTCCCATCCTGTCCCCAGCCCATCGCACTCACCCTGGCCCCGCCAGGTCGCGGGTGGCCAGGGGTGGCCCCGCTGCTCTGGGAGCTCCGAGGGGAGGCACTTTCCGCCAGGGCAGTGCCCTTCCCGCAGAAGGGATGTTTTATTGGGAAACGGATGGAGAGCTGCTTTATTCGAGCTCCTTCTTTTCTATTATTACTTCTCTCGCTTTCCTTCTTTATGTCTTTCTTCCCTATCTTTCCCCCTCCTTTCCCTCTCCTCTCTGTCTTCTCTTCTTTTCCTCTCTCCTTTCATCCTTTCTGCATTTTATCTTTTTCCTCTCTTAAAAAAAAAAATCTTTCCTTCTCTCTCCTCTGTTTTACGCTCTTTCTCACAAAAGCATAACAATTACCGGCTATTCTTTGGGGAAAGTGTAAATATCCAGGCACAAACAGTACTTAAAGCCTATCGGCTGCAGAGAGAAAGGAGGAGAGCGATCTCCTTTCTGCATTCACAGAGGTAAAACTCGCCTTGACTTGCAAACCACTTTGTCTGAGCCAGGAATGCGAGACGAGACCTGCGCATCGCACCCGTGGCGGCCAGGGGCTGCCCCCAGGTCTCAAAGCCACCTCGGAAACCCGCAGAAACCAGCGACCCGGCGGTCACTGAGCTCGGAGGCAGGAGCAAATCCAAACAGCAAAACCTGCCTTTTTCTAAAACATCTCTCCCCAGCAAAGCTCGGGGATTTTCCCGTGCAGCCCTAAGACAAGCCTCAAGCCAAAGCAATGCATGTCCTCCACTTCCCTGCCGCTCATTCCTCTCATATTCAGCAGCATCCTTTTTCACGGCTATCTTTCCATCTCCTCTTTTCTCCTTTCGTTTTCCCTTTCTGTAACTTCGAAGTAGTTATTTCATTCAGTGCTCTATACCTTTATTTATCCCAAGACTAAATACATATGCAGATATGATATATGATAAAGAAATTTTGGAAAAATATAGATAAAAACGCATGGAGGGGAAGCCCCAAAATCCCGATTAGGAGAGCCTGAGGCAGGACTTGGACCCTGGAGGCTCCAGCCCACCTTTCGGGGGTCCCCACGGGCTGGCCCTGCCCTGCTCCAGCAAGGTGCAAACCACCCCAGCAGCGAAGCTGTTAAGGGTCCTTCTGCTTTTAGGAAATAACACGTGATGATGAGTTTCGCGTGGGATGGAAGAAAGCTGGGAAATACTGTGCTTTGAGCCTGGCGAAACTCCTTTGTTATCCAAAAGAGGGAATGAAACTATTAAAAATCAGTGCTACGCTACAAAGCACACTTAACAAATAAGGGGGTGAGGACACGGGACTTGCTCCTGATCACCAGTTATTGCTTTTGGTTTGGGTTTTGTTTATAATTTCCCTCCCTCCCGGATGAAAAATGTAGTAATTCGACAGTTTCATCAAAATCTCTGAACGGCAGGAAATTGGTTGGGGGGGAGGAGGGGAGGGTGGAGGGGAGTGGAAGCTGAGATTGCATGGGAAATAACTGGAATTTGAAAAGCCAAGCTTGAACTCTGCCAGCTTTTGAAACACGTGGAATATTTAGAGCAGCATGTCTGCCTTCCCCTGCACTTTGCTGCTTTGCCATGTAGGGAAGGGTTTATAATGCAGAGACTGTGCGTGACAGCCAGGAAATAAATTCTTATTAAAAAATAAAAAATGAATAGAGGGAGAGGGAAGGGGACTACCACATTTACAAACCCGGTGTGGAAAAACAATGGCAACCCACAGCAATATTTCTGGAAACCCCTCGGTGACCATTCCTAACCCAGAGACGGGGGCTCCAGCCGCACTGCCCAGGAGAAAGAAACGCGGTGCCTTACCTGGACCTCCTCCATGCCGGGGTGTCCGATGCCATGCAGAGAAAGGCTGTCCCCCATGCCGGAGTCAAGGCCATGGTGAGCTGAGTGCAGGAGGACATCTGGCCTCCGAACTGAGTGGTAGTCCCGCCTGGGGTCCAGTCCCGAGAGCTGGGGCAGGGCGGCCCGAGGCTGTGGCAGCAGTGACCCGGTTTCTGATCCCACCTCTTGCCTCTGCCTCTGTCCCCAGGGGTGCTGCTGGGGCTGATGCAAGGGGTTTAGGGAGTAGGGGTCATTGACATGGGAGTAAGGGTCCTGGCTTTGGTGGTAAGGAAGAGGCTGGTAGGGGGGTGGGAAATAAGGCGGCTGGAAATCCGAGGATGGGGTGTGAGAGAGCGGAGGAGCGCTGGAGTAGGGTCCCTGCGAGACGGATCCCAGCTGGGACAGCCTGGAACTGTGGCTGGGCACTCCATCATGCCGGTCCTACGGGCGGAATGACAGACAAACAACAACAAAAAAAGGACTTTTTTTAAAAAAATAAAAGAAAAAGAGAGGAAAAAAAAAAGTAAAAAGAGCACAAACCCAACCCGAAGTGAAATAAAATAAAATAGGACATAAACAGCTGGAAAGTAGGATTCAGATGTGCCCCCTTCCCCCGCCACTTATTAGAAGTGTTCCAGTGTTTTGCACTCCCATCGTGTCTATTCCCAGGAACTAGCAAGGAGGGGGTAGGGGAGGGGGATGTGAGGGAGAATTGCTAAATGTCATAATTAAAAATGTAGGACTAGTGCTCCAAATACATATACGATCTGCAATTTCAGACCAGTAGTATAATTCCCAATCCACAGCCCCTCAAATCAAACCAAAGGGGAGAAAAAAAAAAAAAAAAAAGCATTAAAAAATTAAGAGCACCGAGCCACCCGTCTATCTAGACAACCCACCCCTTCTGCCTAAAGTTTCCCAGCATCTGTTTATTCCCTCTGCTCAAGTCCTGTAACTCAAAATCACCAACCCATTTTCACGTGGAAAAGCCCAAAAAGAAAGTTGTACTTCTCAGAAGACTCCGAGGTGATAAGTTTTTTAAAGAAGGAGTCGGGACAAAGATTAAAAAAAAAAAAAAAAAAAAAGAAAAAAAAAAAAAAAGAAAAAAATGAAAGCCGAAATAAAAATTACAGGGAATCTTTGCTTAAAGGGAGACCACCCCTTAAAAATAAGTTTTTTAAAAAAACAAATCAAATAAAAATGAAACATCGGTATTGAACAAATCCAGGCGCTATGACTTCTGCAGCAACTTCCAGTGTCTTTTGTTTCCTTTTCCAATATTATATTCCAGAGAATGGGGTGGGGGTTAATTGTAATGAAAAGTCTTTGGGGTGTGGGGGGGGACAGGGGGTGGGGGGAGTGTGTAGAGGCTTCAGAGAAAAGGTGGGAGAGGAGTTTTGTCCAACTCCAACGCACTGAAGCTGAGAGGTTAAAGTAAACAAGAAAAATATCTATTCCACAAAGTGTAGCTCAAACCCCCACAAGCAATGGCACACATGGTTTAAAAAAAAAAAAAAAAAAAAAAAAAAAAGAAAAACAACAAGGAAAAAAAGTTCTTTTCCCCCCTGCTCTGCCCCCCAGACTCCCCTAGCTCAAATCGGGAACACACAATGCAAAAAGGGAGAAGCAGCTGCAAGCCTCCTCCAATTATTGTGCTAAATTACCAAGCCAAAGGCGTTTAAAAAGACAGAGAGAGGGAGAGAGAGACACAACAGATCGAGAGAGAGAGAGAGAACATGCAATTCTAGTACAACATGGATCCAAACTCACCATGGCGGAATAGGTGTGGACTAACATCTGGAAATAAAAAAAGTCTTGTAATAGCTAAAAAAAAAATAATGGTGATAATACTAATAATTGGAGGGAAAAATATCAAGGAGATCTGCAAAGGGACGTGTTGGATACAGGAGAACAGCTTGAGATATTTCGAAGTCTATCCATCAAAAAAAAAAAAAGGTTTTAAAAAAAAAAAAAAAAAAAAAAAAGAGACCAGTGCCCCCAAAACCGAGCCTGGAAACCTCTATCTACATATATGATTTACCCCTCCCTCTCGGGGTTTTTTTTTTCCTCCTTTTTTTTTTTTTTGTTTTTGTTTTTGTTAGTTTTTTGGTTTTTGTTGGTTTTTTTTTTTGCCTTTGAGCTCCCAAATACAATCCTCTTCAACCCAAGGCTAGGCTCAGACTGCTCCGCTACCCCTTCCTCCCTTTCCTTCTCTACACCGCCTCATAATAATTGATATTCATGACTATTAATATTACACGACTACTTTAAAGGGAGAATGCAGGACCAAATGGAGCGTGAAGCTGGCAGCCAGCTCGAGAGCTCCCCTACTATTGTAAATGACGTTCATTCAGTGGAGAATTACTAGATGTAATCAGACGAGGGGGGCTGGCAGAGGCAGAGTTTGGGGAGAGGGAGAGGGGGGAAAAAGTTTAGCAAGGAAGAGGCAGAACTTCAATTAACTCGAGCGGAGGAAGATGCGGAAAGTAGACACTGCTGAGCTGGAGCAAGGGAGAGAGATGAAGCAATGCTTGAGGCGAAGAAGAAGAAGAAGCAGAAGAAGCAGAGGAAGAAGAAGAGAAAAGTGTATTTCCCTTTTGTTTTAATATCTACTTAATTATACATTCCTAATACGAGGAATTGATTGCCTTCGGTGCTTTTGTTCTTGCAGTTTGTTTTTAAGCAAATAATGAAGAAAAAAGAGGCTTTTCTTTTTTTTTTTTTTTTTTTTGATAATTTTTAAAGGAATGGAAGAAGAAACGTGCAGTCACTGTAATATATGTCTATTTACAGCGAAGATTAAGCCCTTCTGGTGCTTGTTACAGATCATATTTATTCGCAACAGTCAAATAAATACTTGAATCTGCATTGTTGGGCTCCACTTTTTTTTAAATCCTCTTTCTGTCTCCCGATATGAAAAAAAAATACATATATACGTACATAGATCTCCCGATTTCCACACAAATGTGAAATGCATCGAGTGAATTTTAAAGGATAGTAAATTTATAGTTTTGAGGCAAAGCCAGAGGCGATATAAAACCTTTTTGATGTTGCAGGAACCCGTTCAACTGGACTGTCTGCCATTTCTGTTAAAGTTCAACTTACGTTCCTTCCTAAATAGACTCACACTTCCCAGAGCTTCCCCCCCGCACGCACACACGCACAC
Organism: Sturnus vulgaris; assembly: GCF_052056855.1. Classification (NCBI taxonomy): domain Eukaryota; kingdom Metazoa; phylum Chordata; class Aves; order Passeriformes; family Sturnidae; genus Sturnus; species Sturnus vulgaris. The sequence goes on along the minus strand of NC_142245.1, from coordinate 110,938,883 downwards.
ACACACACACACTTTTGTTTTAAGAACAGATTCAGTTTAAGTGGCTGAGACGCCTCTACCATCGTGCTGTTAATTATAAATCTGAAAGAAGAGAAATGTTTTTTAAAGTAAAACTAGAGGGTTTCAGCTCTTACAAAAAAAAAAAAAAAAAAAAAAAAAAAAAAAAAAAAAAAAAGACAATTGCTTTTTTTTTTTTTTTCCCAAGCTACACGTTACCAAATGCCCTGGAGCGCATCCCCAAGTTAGGATACACCCTGCCCGCAGCCAAATCCCACCCAACCGCTCCCCCAGCTCTTCTGTCCCCCGGCAATCCACACACGCGGCTGTCCGTAGATCCCCAGCGCCTTAAAGCCCCCATCAAAAGCCGGGTGGATAAAAAAGCCCTCATGCCCGACCTCGGCAGCCAGGGAGGGGAGATGTTTTGTCGCCTGCTGCTGCGGGCACAGACAATGGCCGGGCTGTGCCGGGAGATGGGGAGGGAAAAGCAGCGAGGGCTTATCGGGCTGGGGACACACACACACACATTCACACACATTCACACACATACACACACGTGTGTGCTCGTTCTCTGCTCCTTCTGCACATGCTGGCTTGTGCCCACGATAATTAGCTTTTGGGAGTGGAGACATTTCTCCCGTGCTGCCGGCGGGTCCCCTCCCCGCTTCCCTCCATCCCGTCCTTTCTCCGGCCGGAGCTCTACCTTCCCCCGGTCTCTTTCTGCGCTTTTCCCGGGAGTTTCCCCTCTGTAAGTGCCAAGGCGCTCCCGGAGGGCAGGGCTGCTGGAGGGGCTGGGGACGGGGCGGCCCCGACGGCGCTTCCCCGGGGGGCTCCGGCCGCTTCCCGATCCCCAGCCCTGCCCGTCCCCTTCCCAGCGCAGTCCGCTGCCCGATCCCCGCTCCCTGTCCTGCAGCCAGCCCCTCGCTCTGTGTCCCCTCTCTCCTTGGTACCCAGCCCCTGCCCAGCCCCTGCCCGGTCCTTGGCCGGTTCCCAGTCCCGGTTCCTGTCCTGTTCCCACTCCCGGCTCCTGTCTGGTTCCTAGTCCTGGCTCCTGTCCGGTTCTCAGTCCCAGTTCCTGTCCTATTCCCACTCCCGGCTCCTGTCCGGTTCCCTGTCCCGACTCCTGTCCGGTTCCCACTCCCGGCCCTGTCTCCGGTCCCTGCTCAGTTCCCAGTCCCTTCCCGGCCTCTGTTCAGTCCCCGGTCCCTTCCCTGTCGCTGGTCCCTGCTCTATCCCCAGCCTCTGCCAGGTCCCTGACCAGCCTCTGCTCGGTCCCCTGTCCCTGCTCAGCGCTCAGTCCATCCCGGCCCTTGTCCTGTCCCCGGTCCCCTCCTTGTCCCCGGTCCCTTCCCGGTCCCGATCCCTGCCCGGCCGCCTCCCCACGGAGCAGCTCCGGCTCTGGAGGTGGCGAATTGCGCCCTTCTGAAAATCTCCCCCCATGATCGCCGCGCAAACGCCTCCCACTCAATTAAAAAAAATAAAAAGAGTAGAAAAAAATTAAAATAAGATTTTGTGGAGCGCCATTCCTCACTTATCTTTTCCGTTTTTTCTTTCTTTTTTCCCCCCCGCCTTGTTTCTGAGAAAATCCCGCACGCTGGTTTAACTTACAAGGAATACATTCGCGGAGCCCGTTTGGGAAAGATCCGGCTCAGGAAACCGTGCAAAATTAAAAAATGTTTCGGAGTGTTTGAGCTGTTATTTTTTTTTTTTTTTCTCCCCCCTTGGTTTGCTTTTTGACCTCGCAAATAAGGTCTGGATAAAGCTCCCAACTTTCCGTGTCCGCGGACTGTGCGGAGCTGCCTTTGACTGTGTCGGTTCGGGTGTGTGAACTCACACACGCACAACAATGTATGTGCCGCTTAATTAATGCCAGTATATGTACACATGCACATCTTATCTGTTGGTGTAGAGGTATTAAAAAGTCGTAAAAAACGTATCCGATTGTGAAAACAAGAAAAAACAAACAAATAAAAAAATTTCCATATTCAGGTTGAGCTGAGCTTGGAATTGCAAAATAAAAAATAAAAGAAAGAAATGCATCCAGTCTCTGAATATCGGATTGTGTTTCTTTTCTATTTTTTCTCTCTTTTAAAAATTTTCCTCAACATTTGTCCATATTTAATCGAATTATTTATAATTGAAGGACTAAACAATCAAACTCTTGCCTTTAAGTTGCCTCATTCCAATCCCCAGATCATTTCTTTGATGTTTTAAATCGCATCAAACAGCTTTTCCATGAAAAAAAAAAATAAAAAGTTTAGGACTTGGCATGCTGAATACAAATATGCAAATAAATAAGCATTTAAGCATTTACTCTCAGTTTCCCATCTCTATATTCGTGTGTGCTGGTGTATGTCTCTATTTCTGCCTGGATGTATATGTAAAGCTATATATGTATTATATAGCCATGCCTGTTTCTATATGCTAGATGTATATTTAAATATACATATACTCCCTTACTCATATGCATATAATATACTCACCTCATAGATATCTTCATACTTGACATTTTCAACCAGTTTCCAGAGCATGATGGCAGGCTGTTCTCTAGGAGGTGAGTGCATTCATGTGAAGAGCAGATGTCTGGATTCTCAGTACTTCTCTGTCTGTAATGATCCATCTATAATTGGAAATGGGGGACAGACACCAAATCCGACGTTCCTCTTCCATCGCAACTTATATCTGTTGTCTGAAACAATAGGCTGCAGAAGCCTACCTCAATCGGATAGTAAAAAACATTATCTGTTACATAGTTACATATAGCTACAGACATATATGTGACTAGATATAGACATATACACACATATAGACACTTATATGCAGGCATGTAGAATATATACATACACACAGCTGCACGCTCACAGATTTACACATACAGGCACCTATACACACATATATCTGTGAACAGGCAACTTTTTCCCATGTATAGACAGATTAGTTGCCACATTTAGATATGTAAATTATATCTATTCTTCCACATGTAGGCACATGGAGACTGCATGTTACATGTGCATGCAAACCTGGTCAGTTTATATAGGAGTGTATTTAAATGAATATTGGTGAATCTAGTTATACATTTATACATATATCTGTTGGTATAGAGGGATTAAATACACGCATTATGCAGTGCATATATCTGCTATTTTAGTAGATAGTTGGATGGATGCATGGATAAATAGATAGATAGATAGATAGATAGATAGATAGATAGATAGATAGATAGATAGATGGATGAAATTTAATTAATATTTTTTCGATGGTCCCTATGATAAAATAAAGGATAAGTTGCCTCTGCACTAAGTGATGCATCATTTAAAACGAGATATGATGCTTTTCCCCACATGCAATATGCTTTTATTTACATGTCCAGAAATTATCCTCTCATATGCAGTTAAACACCAAAACAGCGTCTCATCAAAGCACATCCAAGCAAATCTAAAAGGAGTAAATTTAGATCAATGATTTCCAGTGGAAAGCCTTAGACTTCAAGCTTAGACTATATATTTTATAACTTAGAAATACTTTATATGGGGTAAAAATAAAGGGGAAAAAAACAGTTAAGCAAACCCTTCTGTGCACACATTTGAATAGTGTTTAGTACTTTCAGAAAACGATTAAAAATAGAGTTGGACTTGTGCATTTCCTGGGTAGCCCTCGGTTTGGAAGGGGAGAGGAGGAGTTAGACCAGTTTTAACCTTTATTTTTTTCCCCCCCCCAGGCAAACCTTCCTTCGCATTGTCCGATTTTTTTAACACGTTGCACGGCAAAAAGCCGACACAGGCAGCAGAGCCCATCTCTGCCTTTGAAAGGAAACAATCGAGCTTTGCAGTGGGCTGCTGCATCAGGAGGGGAAAAAATGGGGAAAAAATGAGGCACAGAGGCAGAGAGGCAGAGAGAAAGAAGGTGTTTCTAAATTCAAGGTCCTGTCTCTGGAAATTTCAAGCTCTGCCTATAAGGTTCCTACAAATCTTTGTTATTCTGCACGGGATCCTATGGGAAAGTGCACAGTGTCCTTTGTACTTTCAAAGGTCCTACAGGTAAAGATGCTTTTATATATATAATCTCGGAAACGAGGAGAACTTCATCAGGAGACACATTTGCTGGTGTGTGGTTGGCTGGTGGGAAGGGTGGGCTTTGCTTTTTCTGTTCGCTTTGGCCTCAAATTAAGGCAGAAAATATAAATTCATGCCTTTCTCCCTCAGCCTCCGCACCACCCTGCCACCCCTCCCCATTTCACAGTGTGCATCTTCTAAAACCTCAACCCACAAAAGGCAAGAGGCAAATAGTGGCCAGATATTGCAGCAGCAGCTGGACAACGGTTTTCTAGAAGTTATTAAAGCAGATACGAGTTTTTTTTGGTTTTTTCTCAGCATAGCCAGTATCGCACTGAGGAGGAGCAGAAAAAAGGCACATCTTTGAGTGGATTGGACTGATCATTTCAACTGAGGCAATAGGGTAAAAAAACGCTGAAAAAGGAGAAAGGATGTGAGCTGTTTGCATGGGGATGTGCGCAGATATCCATGCAGCCACCCTTACGCACCTATAGATCTGAATGACCCTCTTAGAAAAATACCAAGCTCATAAAGGGACAGTTTGCCATCACTTTTGTGAAAGTCTTTGAGTCATGAAGGCTGGCACAGGGCAGAGTGAATGAGCTTCGTGGCTGCTAATGCTTCACAATTCCGTGGCACCCTGAATTAAATACGCTCTGCGAGCTGGGGGAGGGGAGAGGAGGGGAGAGAAAAAAAAGAAGACTCTAAAATAGACTTGACGATCACTGGCTCCTTGATAACATTGGTATTGGTAGTAAATTCTTTTAAACCCCACTCCTATTACATTTCTCTTGCATTTGCAAAACACGACAAACGAACAAGTGTTCATTTGGAAAAGTAAGGTTCTTCGCATTTTATTTTTGCGCTCGCTTTGCACCCCCACCCCCACAGCTGAATATAGTTTAATTCAGCAATTCCACGCAGCAACACTTGCACCGATTTATCCCTCAAACATCCAATGAACCCTGCGTCCAAAGGGCAACACACGTACCCAAAACTGACCGCTACAACCCACACTTTCAAAACCAAAAGAAAAAAAAAAAAAAAAAAAAAAAAAAGGAAAAAAGGGGAGGGAAACCAGTCGTTTCCCGGCAGTTTGGGTCGCGCTTTTCCAATCTCTTCCAAAGAAAACACCGGGTTTTGTTGTTGTTGTTGTTGGCTTTTTTTTCAGCAGTGAGCTGGGCACGGGCACTGCAGCACCAGCCGGGCAGCTGCGATGGCAAAGCAATACGTTATATATGTTTTTTAAGGATACCTTTATAGGTAGCCCAGCCCAGGGCGGAGGAAGCCCCGCTCGCCGCAGCGCTGGGCGATGCCCGCGGGACCGGAGCTCGCCGCGCGTTCGGCGGGGCAGCGGCGCCCTCTGATGGGGACTCGGATGGAAACACGGCTCCTCTTGGAAAAATCGTCCCCTTCCAACCCCCCTGCCACGGACAGGGACACCTTCCGCTAGCCCAGGTTGCTCCAAGCCTTGTCCACATCCAGGCATGGGGCAGCCACAGCTTCTCTGGGCAACCTCTGCCACGGCCTGCCCACCCTCACAAGGAAGAATTTCTTCCTAATATGCGTTCTAATTCCCCTCCTTTTCAGTTTAAAGTGACGCCTTAGGCTTTAGCTTTTATGTTTTTCAAAATCTCTGCTGCTTGTTGTGTAACTCTGACACTTGATATTAGGTGTTAGTAAATTCTCTTCGCAGGGTGGTTAGACAAAACAATCCCTTCCCAGCTAGAGAATCAAGGAGAACTGGTACCCAAAAAGCAGAAACAAGGGCAAGGGAAAGGTGGCAAGCCAGGGGGCTGAGACTTCATAACCTGAGGCTGTGGCTGGACAATTGACTCCAATGTGTAGATGAACCAAAACTTATAAAAGTGTAAAAACTCGTGACCAGGATCCATCTGGGATTCCACCTGGCTGCAGCCCCTTGTATCCTTTCAATAAACACCTATTTTATTCCTTTTGCTCTGTCTAGTCTCTGTTCCAGGTCAGCCTTTCTAGGCATCAAAAGCCATTCCCTGTGTCCTGTCCCTCCATCCCTTGTCCCCAGTCCCTCTCCAGCTCTCCTGGAGCTCCTTTAGGCTCTGGAAGGGGCTTTAAGGCCTCCCTGGATCCTTCTCTTCTCCAGGGTGAACAACCCCAATTCTCTCAGCCTGTCTGCTCCCATCCTCAGAGCATCTTCACATTTTACTCTGCACTTGCTCCAAGAGGTCCAGGTCCATATCTGGGAGTCGCAAACACCCAAATATTTCCTCTGCTAGAAATGATGCTGATATGAATTTTTCCTCCTTAAGGATAAAGTTGCAGGTTCTTACTTAAGTATTTACTTATTTAAGCATTTACTTATTTAAGCATTTACTTGCAGGTTCTTATTTAATCATTTACATTAATTTTTGATTAACAGGTCATCTGGTGTTTGGACCTCTACTTTAAATCAGAATAAATCTTTTATACCCCATGTTCAATACTGTGAGTATTACCCACTGTAGGATAGTGAGAATACAGACTAGGTAGGATACTCTAATTATCCCAATGAAATATCTGTTAATAGCCCTGAGAGGGAGAGAACCTACAAAAACAGGATGGCTACTTTGCTGAGGACTCGAAAAAAATTTAATTCATTAAGTTATGCTACCTTTATTTCACATACTTTTTTAAAAAAAATTTTGCCTCCCTCTAATCAAGGCCCTATTTCAGAAATGGGCTTTAAATCCTGCTCTGCCTTTTAAATCTAGCATGGATTTCTATAAATAAAAGTCTCTCTCCCTCAGTATCCCACTCCCAGCAAATCCGTATTGTTGGCTGGAGTTTAAAAGAAATCCGTTTATCCCAGCGCCCTCTGCTGCTCGCTGAGCTCATGGAAAGGCAGACTTCCGAGTTCTGGCAAAATCCAGGCTTTTTGGAAGTGTTTGGTACCTTTTCCTCCAAACTAGCTTTTTTTTTTTTTTTCTTCTCTTGATATTTTTTTGTACTGCATATTCTCACGTGTATTTCAGAAATATTTTTTTTTTTTTTTAAAAAAAGCTTATTTTTAATTATAAAGCTTTCCATTTGCATTGCAGGTATCTCGAAATTTACTGCCAGCCTACTAATGGATTTACAAAATCATTGCCTTGGTGAGCAATTTATGCCTTTTCTTCATGGACAATACCAAGACTCTTCTCTTAAAAATACAACGTTCCATAATGTTTGCTGGTAAATCTGTGTTTCCTGCTACATCTCCAGACATAACCAGAGTTTTTCATAGACTCATACAATTGTAGGATGACAGTATAATTTGGATTGGAGAGGGACTTTAAAGGGTATCTTAACCCCCTGCCATGAGCAGGGACATCTTCAACCATGTCAGGTTGCTCCAAGCCCCGTGCAAAGACCTTGAATATTTCCAGAAATGAGGCATCCATCACTTCTCTGGATAACCTGTGTCAGTGTTTCACCATCCTCATTGAAAAATTCCTTCATTAGATCTAATCTGAATCTTTTTTCAGTTTAAAATCCTTGCTCGGACATTACAAGCCCTACTAAAAATTCTGTCCCCATTATTTTACATTTTCCTGAATCCACCAGTGCTTTCTTCAAGGAAAGGCATCACCAAACCCAGCAGCAAGAAAGATACCTAGAGCATCTTTTAAGGAGGCAGGAAAGCTCAGCCACATGTGTTGAACCCTTATGGACAGGTCCAAACTGTTTTCCACATTTAACACCCAGGTCTCTCAGTCATTCCTCACAGGACAGGTTCTCTGCATCCTTCACCAGCTCCATTTCCCTACTCTGGACCCATTCCAGTGCCTTTTCTTAGTGAGGGGCCCAAAACTGAAGACACTGATTTTGTGGAATTGTGATAATAAAGGAGCTCAAATGTCACTCACTTATCTCTGTTACCCATTTAGGGACCAAATTTTGATATCAGGAACCCCAGCTGGTGAGCCCTCACACTGATGGGTCATGTTCAGTTTCCTTGTGTTTCCTTGTCTTAGCACCAAAACCTCTTTGAACAGGAATCCTGGGTGCCAACTTCACAGCATTCCATGAGTGACAGGAAAAGCAGGAGTTAGGGGGTACAGCATTAAACTAAGACTTTATGCACAATCTACCACTGGAAGATTTATCACTTGGAATGCAAAGGAGAGACTGGGAAGTCTCAAGAGCTTCTGTCCCTGCTGCGTGGTTATCCTTCGTCTCCACATCCACCTTTGGAAAGTGAGTTAATCCTTTCTAAACCTTCTTCCTCCTAGGAGCCAAACAAAACACACAGAAAAGTTGCTGAACTTGTTTCCTTGAAAATTAGAAATCAGTCATATGAGGTTATATTTCATTTTTCTCAGCTGGGATATGGACCATCACTGAAATTAGCTGGTCTATCTGAATAAAACATATCCTTTTTATTTCTTTATTTTTCCCATTCCCAAACACCCCCCCCCCCCCCCCCCCCCCCCCCCCCCCCCCCCCCCCCCCCCCCCCCCCCCCCCCCCCCAATATCTAAATAGAGTCACAAAATCAAGAATGGACAAACTTAGGGGAGGTCTTAGTTTTACTGAATATTTAAAATGTCAGGAAGTTAGGAGATTCCATTTTTACTAGTTTAATTTAGTTCAGCTGTACTTACGTGGATACAAAGTGTATGTGATTTAGCAAAAAAAATTTTAAATTATATTTATGTGAGGAAACTTTCAATTTTAGGATGTAGGCAGAAGAGCAAATTATATATTTAAATTTCATGGCAGGAGAGAGTAAATCAGTTTAAAGGGGAGAGAAGAAAAATTGAGATATGGCCCATTATCTGTTTTGAGAATATAACTTTTTTTCTCCTCCAATACCACCCCCTTGCTTTATAATTTCTCCACTCTCTTAACTTGCTTTCTCACAGTAGGTACTCAGAAAACATGACCACAGGCAATGCTTTAGGGACAGAAAAATTCTGAGTACATGAAAGAAGACATAGCAAAGTCAGCAAACTGCATCTATAGGGGAAATGCATTTCAGGCTTTCAAAATTGCTCATAATGTATCTGGAGTTACACCATTCCCTGGATTCTCCCTTCAGTCTGTTCTTATACTGCACTGTGGCTTTCAGGGACTTCAGCCCAAGTAATAGAGGGGGTTTAGATGCCTTCCCTTCCCTTCCCTTCCCTTCCCTTCCCTTCCCTTCCCTTCCCTTCCCTTCCCTTCCCTTCCCTTCCCTTCCCTTCCCTTCCCTTCCCTTCCCTTCCCTTCCCTTCCCTTCCCTTCCCTTCCCTTCCCTTCCCTTCCCTTCCCTTCCCTTCCCTTCCCTTCCCTTCCCTTCCCTTCCCTTCCCTTCCCTTCCCTTCCCTTCCCTTCCCTTCCCTTCCCTTCCCTTCCCTTCCCTTCCCTTCCCTTCCCTTTCTGAAATACCTGACAAGGAACATTTTTGGTTACTCACTTTTCCTATTCCTCAGAAGTTCACAGGATCCTGACATGGTTTTCCCTCATATCAGAAATTTCAGACAGCTTCCAGGCACAGTCAGGGAGGCAGGAAAGACCCAACATTATTCCCAGGAGTCTAAATCAATATGAACACCTTGATTTAGAGTCCATTCAGTCACTTAAAGTTTACTGATATGGAAATAAACTCCTCTAGTAGTGCTAGTTAAGTCATGACAAATAATTCAGATATAGCCTAAAAAATTGAGCACAAACTTGTTTGATTTAGGTTAACTGCATCCTCACTGCTTTCCATGCAATATTCATTCTAGTGATAGAACATGATATTAATATTAATATAAACATGCAATTTAGAATTGTAATCCTAAGGTAATTGTATATATCATTACTTTCATATTATAAATGCAGAAACAAAATAAAAATCAATGTTTTAGGCCTTACAGGCATAAGAATGAGCAAGTGTAAATGAATCATTTTTAACAGTTCTGAAATTAAACATTTTGCTCTCCACTATCAAAATGAGAAATTTGAAAATTCAAATTTTAGCTTTTCTCCCACTCCTAGTTTTCAAATGAACTAATGATTTGATTTGGCTACCAGAAGAGAACTGACAATGCAAAAAATATGAAAATCTGCACTTTGACAAATAAATTTGTTTATGGAGTTTCCAAATATTTTCCTAAAGATGGAATGACAATGCTCCTTAAAAAAAGTGCTCTCAGAATTGCTGCTCCATTTTGACATCACTGGTCTTTGTTATTAAGCTTCATCATGGTCAGTTTTTTCTCCAACAAGGTAATCACAAGTCTTTTTCTAGGCCCACTTTTTTTCCAGGGGCTTTAAACTGAGTTTTCTCACATGTTGGAATCACAAGAGCAGTGTCAGAGCTCCCTGAATGACCAACATTGTTGCAGTCTTTGTTTTTCTTTAATAAATCCCCTCTTGTAACTAGTGTTGATTATAAGTTAATGATGGGTCTCTAAAACTTCAGTGAAAATATAAACCAGAAATACTCTTAAAAATATATGGGGTATAAATGAAGGGACTTTAATCAGTGTAGTGGAGAGGGGGACTGGAATTCAGGAGAATGCTCCCCTTTCCCAGCCCTGCTTGGACTGCTCTGTGTGCATGACCTTGTTCACACCAATTTCTTCACTGAAACTCCATTGTGACTTACCTTGTCTGTTGTTGATCATAATTTGTAGATTCATAGAATCCCAGAATGGTTTGGGTTGGAAGGGACCTTAAAAACCATCTAATTCCAACCCCCTGCCATGGGCAGGAACATTTTCCACCACTGCAGGTTGCTCCAAGCCCTGCCCAACCTGGTCTTCAACACAGTTAATAAAAAACAACTTGATCACATCCCAGAGGTAGAAACATCAGGAAGATACCTGTCTGACAAAAAAAAAAGACATCAATGTTGCAGCACCAAGAACAACATCCAGCAAAGTTCCCTATAAAGCCAAAATTCTTCATGCAGTGTAGGATGTCTTGTGCAAATTAAGGGTGCTGCTGTTTGGTCAGCTTCTCTCATTCTCTAGGGATTTCCAGTTGTGCATCCTCTGAATAATGAACTAGTCTAAAGTAGAGCAGCAAATCTATTTTGTGCAAGTCATGAAAATGAATGAAAACAAGATAGCCCAGGAACCATGGGACAATCACAGCTTTGTGAAAACACAAGCTGCAATTGATCAGTTAATGTAACTCATGCAGAACATGGGCCAGAAAATCGGCGTGGAACAACTGTTGGATGAGCCACAGAGTTCCTGCAGAACACTAATAATAACACTGTCTTGATTTTACTTTTTAAGGCCATGGACATAAAATCTTTGCCTAATTTAATAAATTGTTCCTTTCTTAATCACTACATCTGATAAAGGTATAAATCTGTTTTCCACTCAGGATTTAATTGAAACAGAGTCCTTGAACAGAAATATCTTTTGATAGGGTGTATCTGTTAACTCTTGCAGTTCCCCGCATCACCATGCTGTTAAGATAAATTAATTAAACTTGTTTTGTTTTTCATTTTATGGTAGATTCTTTTATACTTCACAGAGTCACAGAATGGTTGAAGGTGGAGACCAGCTGGTTCATCCCCCCTGCTGAAGCAGGGCCACCCAGCCCTGGTGACCAGGACCATATCTAGATGACTTCTAAATGCTCCAGGGAGGGAAATCCACAACCTTCTTGGGCAACCTGCTCCAGTGCTTGGCCACCTTCACAATAAAGATGTGTTTCCTGCTGCTCAGAGGAACCTCCTGTGTATCAGTGGGTGCACTTGACCTCTGGTCCTTTCACTGGACACCACTGGGAGAAGCTTGGCTCTGTTCTCTTTGCATTCTCCCTTCAGGGATTAGGTGCATGGATAAAATCCCCCTGGAGCCTTCTCAAGGCAGAGCTGTCACAGCTTTCTCAACCTTTCCCCATGCTCCAGAACCTTAATCCCCTCAGGGGTGCTTTGTTGGACTCTGCAGGGTGTCCATGTCCCTCTGGCATGGAGAAGCCTTGAACTGGACACAGCTGTGAGCTCCCCAGTGCTGGGTGCAGGGGAATGATCCCCTCCCACCTGCAGCCCAGGACACATTTGGTCCTTTACCACCTCGGTGTGAAGGACACAATGCTGCCTCACATCCAGATGGGTGTCCACCTAAAAGGCTTCCCAGAAGTTACTAACAGCAGCTGAGATTGAAAAGTCAAAATCCATCTTCTATCATAATTGAATGAGTAATTAATGAGATGCAGCTTAAGTTTTGGCAGGCAATTAACTGAAAAAAAATATGCACAGAGCTGAAACATACTAATAAATAAAGACTGAAATATATTCTTGCCCCAAATATTGGTTTTGCTGATTGAAATAGCTGGAAGAGCACATAGATCATCTGGCCCTATTGCCTGTGTTTCTTGCAGAACACATCACATGTCAGGGAACTTACCACATCCTTGTTTTCGTGGTGGAAACATCTTTACAGCAGTCTAAGGATCAATTCTAAGTCCAAGGAGCCCAGGTATTTTCTGTAAAGATTCAGACAATGTTTTGGTGGCAGCAGGGTTGCCACATCACTTTATTCAGCCCACCAATAGCTCTATGAATGGGATGTGTCAGAAATAAGTTCCATATTCCATGTGCTGTTGCTTCATACCTGTGACAGATGCAACTTGACCTTTATTAATAAGTACATGATATCCTTTTGTTTAGTCAGACACAAGACACTTGGCCTTCTGCCCTCAAGTTCAAGCTCAGGCTTGGTGGATCATCTCCTGCAACCAAAAATTCCCTTTCAGAGCTGCTGCTTTCCAGAGCTGACTCCACCATCTCCTCGAGAAAATACATATTTTCTTCCAAGATGTAGAAATTCCTTTTTTATTTTTTAATAAGTTGTTTACTGACATCTAGCTTCTTGAACAATCCAGATAATTTTTCCACTTAACCAGTTTTTCTGCAATTTCTATGTCAAATTACAAACATTATCATCAATGTCATTATTTATTCTCGTCAGTGAGAATATAAACTATTGTCAGGGCAGGAACTGAAACTTGAAACTCTTTTTGTATTACATGGAATTTACATTTTTAATAATTATTCTCACTTTTTCATCCATTTCTGGGTCAAATAGATAGATTTAATATCCATTTATGGCATTTAGCATTTTGATGGATTGTTATATTTGTAATAAACATCCTTTGGTTGCAAGTCAAATGTGCTCTAGAACTTGATCAAATTTGTCATCTCATTAAAAGGAAGAAAAACAAGTTTTCTTGACAGCATTTGTTTTCCGTAAAACCATATTGATTAGTGTTAATCACATTATCCTCCTTTAATTTTTTTATTAATTGAGTCCTCAGTCAGATAATTCATTAGTGGGAACAGAACTGATGCCAGACTGTTAAGTATCTAATTATGTGGATTTTTCTGTTCATATTTTGAAAATTTTAGCAACAAATTAGCTTCTATGCTTCATCAAGTTATAAAAAAGGAAATATTTATTTTCCAGACAGTTGATCATTTCTTTGAAAGCTCCCCAAGTTGTCATACTTTAAGATATTGTGCAACCACAGATGAAATTATTCCTTTGTTTTTATCCATAGCATTTGTTTTCTTCCTTCGAGGCACTAGTTAATAATTGCTGTGAGAGGTTACAGGACCTGCTCCTCTGGTTTGATTATTGCACCAGACTGATCCCTGCTATTAACATCTTCCCTCTCCCTTTTTTCTCATTCTTGAAATTTCACAAACCTGGAAGTAATGGCTTTCTATGATTTCAGATGGACTATAGGAAAAAAACCCATGTGTTAGATGTAAGAAAACCAAAAATCACCTGAAAAATCCTGAAACATCTCCACTCCTTGTGCCCTCAACATGGGTATGAAATCAGAACAATTGCTTATAATGATCTGACAGATTCTCTGATTCTGATTCTGACAGAGCACAAACTGAAATGAAGAAAATAAAATAAAGCCCTTGTGTGGATAACACACAAATATATACATATATACAGATAACACACATTGAAATCAGATCAGTAATTGCACATGGGCTCATGTGTTTTCCTCCCAGAAGCAGGCTGAGTGCTGTTCAGCTGTGTAGTGACACACTCTGATTGCAGGACTGGTTTTTAGTGGGACGGGAGATGTTTGGGAACAGCCACGTGGGTTTCAGGGGCTAAAGAGAATGAGAATTTTGGGGAAGTCAAGAAGGAATAATAAAACAGTAAATAACTTGAGCATTGCTCTGCCATCTCCTTTGATCTCCCATTCTCTTCTAATGCTAAAAGAACTCCTGGAAAAGTTTTGGCTTGGATTAGCTAACAGTCTCCCAAGCATGAGGAAAAGGGGTAGCACATATCAGAGATCTTTCCTCCTGTGCAGTCTGGATGCAACAACCTCTTTTGAAGGGGAAAAGCCACGCTGGATTGCTTTTGTGAGGAATACAAGAATTCTCATAGAATAAGGGGGAAAATATTGCTAATAAACAGAGCTGTCTGGAATTAATCCTGGCCCTATTGAAGTCCATGGGGATTTTGTTATTGACTCAAGTAAAGGCTGAACAGGGTCATTAAGATAGCCTCAAGGTACTTGAGTACCAGAAATCGTGGATGTAGTGTGATATTGGAAAATAAAAGGAATTATCACTCTTTTGGGCTATTCTGTAAGTAGGTGAAAGGAGGAAACAAGGAGATTCTCTTTGAAATGGTATTAGAGGACATTGTTCTCCATGGTAAATAATAGACACATTTTATCTAATCGTCTTTAAATATTATTCAGTGAATCAGACTTTTGTTTGTCATCTCAGGAATCATTAGAGTGACACTAACATTAGAAAAAATCTTTAACATTTTGGCATATAAAGAGACTCCCTATATTATTATTTTTTTTCCACAGATCATCTTCATTGACACACATTATTATCTTTTGAATAATACAGTTATTTATTTTGTCTGCAAGGTGTGACTTTTACTTTGCTCCTGGGGTCATTCAGCAGCTGCAGCTGATGCAGCCTTTCACGTTGGAGGCTGGGAATGTTCATCTCACTGAGGTTTCCTCTGATCCTGACAAGACTCCCTGAAATATGAAGCTGACAGATATGACACAGGAGCTGCTGGAGATTCACATCATAATTCTGTAACACTTATTTCACCATTATGAAATGAAAAATATACCTTACTCCAAAAGATAGTTTGTGATTGACTTCTATTGGCTCTGGCTTCATCCTTGGCTCTCTCCCCACATGATCCTTGTTGATAGTTGCTGTGGCACGTTTGTCTGATCTGAATTATGTGCAGATATTTTATGGAATGCTTTTAATGACCTTCCTGAGGGCAGGCTGTCTTTACTGCACTTTGCACAAAGTTCAAGATGATCTGTGTGTCAGAAGTGACTGATAGGAACATTTTATGCAGTGAAACATAATCAGCTACTCAAAAGAAGCAGCTGAGTGGCAAGAAGCTGCTTATGAAAGCTGAAGTTACAGACTCCTGAGAAAGGCTGCCCAGAAGTTACCAACAGCAGCTGAGATTGAAAAGTCAAAATCCATCTTCTATCATAATTGAATGAGTAATGAATGAGATGCAGCTTAAGTTTTGGCAGGCAATTAACTGAAAAAAAAAAATGCACAGAGCTGAAACATACTAATAAATAAAGACTGAAATATATTCACTGCCCCAAATATTGGTTTTGCTGATTGAAATAGCTGGAAGAGCACATAGATCATCTGGCCCTATTGCCTGTGTGTCTTGCAGAACACATCACATGTCAGGGAACTTACCACATCCTTGTTTTCGTGGTGGAAACATCTTTACAGCAGTCTAAGGATCAATTCCCTGTCTGGTTTCCAGCTGAAGTTTAATTGTACAGGTGTGGCCATGTTGTGACAGTTGGCCTCAGAGATCAATCTGTTTAGAAACACTAATGAAGAAACCCCAAACTGAAAAAACCCAACCAGTAAACCAAATTATTCAAAACTTCATCAGTAATTGCTTGATTTCCCACTGGTGTAGTCTTTCTATGAGCCTGTTGGTTTCCATGAGGAATATTCTTCCTATGCTCATTCCTACTTGTCTAGTCAGTGGCCATTTTTGAGGTGCTCTGATTCTTTTTTTTCCTCAAGACAACAACCTTGAGTCAACTCAGCAGGTTAAAAACAGTGCAGAATCTGGAGCAGAGGCTGCAACACCAACAGACTGCAAGTGGAAACACTGTCCAGCCTGATGGATGAATTGAACCTGAAAAACTGCAGGACAGGATGGACAACAGATAAGGTTGCTGCAACTCTTTCTTCAATGACATCAATTTCAGTCCTGAGTTGAATTAGTGATTAGAAGTTCCTCCCATTTAATTTCAACTGAAGGTAAGTTTAGTGTGGGGTCTTCCCCTTTCTACTTGAAAGTTAGGTGTTTAATCAAACTAAGCTTGCTCTAGAGTCAATGGAGCTTCTCTAGCCAACCTATCTAAATTTAAACCTGACTTTTCTGTCTAAAATTAGAAACCTGTGCAAAGCTGTGCTTTTTTTTAGGGACTCAGTGAAAGGGAGATTAAATGAAGTTAAAAACTAATTGTATGGTAACAATGAAAAGCAGGCAAAGGCCAGTGGTCTCAATTCATTTTGCTACAAAAGTAAAAGAGTGGGTCCACAAAACTTCTTCTTCTTCTGCCACAGTGTACTTGGCTTGTTAATCAGGCATGAAAGATTTTTTTTCACTCACAACAGTTGGTGCCACCACAAGCATATTTCCCCGATATAGTTTTCAAAAGTGGTTTTGCCACAGAGGATTTCTGTTTCTCTTTTAATTGATAGAAATAAAGGAGGGGGGAACATAAACCTTTAATGTGATTCAAAAATCATATTTTTAAAGCAATTTTCCTCATACACTTGTCCATAGCTCATTGTGCAAGATTTTTATCTGTTTGCTCATCTTTCATTTTTATTTTCACATCACAGGCAATTTTCAAGGGAAAATTTTCCCACTCATTTCTCAGATCCAAATTTGACAAATAAGGAGATAATATCTTGTCATACTTCCAGCAGTTTATTCACAGAGCACCCAGTTCCATTAAGAAGCTCTCTACTGGCCATTCCTAATTTGCTGTGTAGTTTCATTACTGGCTTCACACTGCATGTTAATTGGCAAAGGTTCAGTGCTTTGATAACACCTTAATTTATCTGACCATAATAATGGCCCAGAGTGGTTCATTAATATTTGTGTTAAATGCATTAATTAACTAAAAAAACTCTCACATGTGAAAACTAGATAGCTGTGGGTGATAGCAATAATGGTGTCATCTTCCTGCCATCACATGCCCAGTCTAAGTCTTTGGATCACAAAATCATTAAGGTTGGAAAAGACTTTTAACATCAAGTCCAACCAGCATTGCCATGTTCACCTCTAAACCACGTCCTCGAGTGACACTTCCACATGCTATTTTCCCCATGTCCCTGGGCAGCCTTTTCCAATGCTTTACAACACTTTCCATGATGAAAGTTTTCTAAATATGTGATCTAAATCTCCCCTGGTGCAACTGGAAGCCATTTCCTCTCTTCCTGCCACTTGTTACCTGGGAGAAGAGATTGACAGCCACCTGACTACTACCTTATTTCAGGTAGTTGTAGAGACCAAAAAGGTCTTCTCTCAGCTGCCTTTTCCCCAGATTAAGATGTAGATTAAGGTGGGGACCTCTAAACCAAAATATTGCTACTGTGTATGTAGACAGACAAATGCAATATTCTTGCTGAGAGATGATGCTCAGCACCATTCCATGTTTCCCTGAGAATCCAATGTACACACAAGGGTTTGACAGATACTGTGAAGCTGTAAGACCCTGATCCTTCTAGAGAAGCAGTGAGAGTCAGACAGGGTAGACAGGGCCAGCCTCCAAGTCTTGACATTTTGAGTTGCTTCAGGAGCTGCATTTATATATCACTAATTCAAATATCTTTCCATTAAAAAAACTCCACAACATAAACTCTGCCCAGAGCAAAATGCCCTTTCCATTAAGGTTTGAATTTCCCATTAATTTCTTATTCATGTTCTTTTATGGGAAGGTGAACCTGAACAGGAGTTAAGAGGTTAGATTTTGTTAGATTATGTTTTTGGTCCCTGCCTAGAAACTAAACTGTACTTTCCAGCAAAATATAAATACCCAGCCTTTATAACAAGTGGGAACTGTGCTGTTGAAACAAAGGATAATATTACCATATATACTTGAACAACTTTGCTAATTCCTGGAGTTTCAGGATACTTGGTATTTCACAGATTTGAGCCATTTTTTGCCTGGTCACTTACTTTGAATGCAAATTTGCCCAAGCTCCCTGTATGCTGTTTGCATATAAAGTCTAACAGAGTTTAATTTTTTTCTATTACTGTTTTTTCCTTTTCATCTTGTATGGTGCACCATCTACAACTTAGAGGCTACTTTTGAGCATTAGCTTGTACTTTAGCACTGCACCTCTGCAAATTTCAGTGGAATTGTCTTCTTTTTGTTTTAATGGACTGTGTGGAAAAAATTAACACACCAAAGTGAAGAGAGATAGGAAAGCAGCCTCTCATGTGACTGTGTTTAAAATACTGATGAATTTGTCATAGTTGCATTTCCTCTGATTTTGGAGAAAAGCACATACAGAATTGATTAGAGGTATCCACTGTAACACCTGTGGAATTGTATTTCCTGGAAGATTACCAGGGTAACACTAATTATTGAGAGTTCATTTGTTAGAGAACAGAGGTGATAGTTGAATAAAATAAGTATAAATATGTGGGAACTTCCTCCCAATGCATTTCCTTTCCTACCTGAAACTCCTCTGAAGTTTCTGCCACTACAGCTTTGCCCTTGGTGTTTTGTCTAGAATTGCTCAGAAAGTCAGTTCTGAAAGAGACACTGCAAGAACACAGAATAAAGGATTGTCAACAGGTTCCCAAAAAGTTTTGAATATGTATGTCTATAAAATTGCTGTTAAAGCCACATAATTTTGCTATTTTTTATTTAGTTTTTAGTGAATATTTTTACATCATGTGTTTTTAGAAAGTTTGGATAAACCTCTGAGCTAGAGTTGCTTCAAGTCATACCTGAAAAAGGATATTGTTTACATCTAAAGGCTTTTTTTTTAATTGTTGTTTTTGCCTGGAAAAAGTCAAATATTGTGCCACGATATTGGAATCAAAATCTCGAGTGGGAGCAGTGGCAGTTAGCCCAGACCCTTGGCTGAAGGAGGACTTGGAAATGAATTGCTGTAAATTTTCAGGGAGAAGATTAAATAATTCAAGGCTGCGGGGATGAGGATTTGATTGCCAGCATTGTCATAAGCTTTCCGTGCAGTTATGGGAAAAGAACATCTGAGGGCCTCTAAATATTAAATATTAAGGGTTAGCAAGTTTTTTAGGGTGCATCCATTATGAGTCAATAACCATGAGGACTCCTGCTACTTTTCCTAATCTAATCTACCACTTATCTAATATAAATCATCCTAACCAATTTGGATTCCTGCTTTAGGACAATACAAATTTCCCTGCATTAGATCTTTCTCTTTACACAAAAATATTAAATCTGGTTAACAGATTCTAGATCAGATAACTATTTAACATAGTCACATTTAGATGGGATAAATCCCAACTTTAATCTCTGTATAAACTGATTTCCTTGCTGTAATTTCAGAATAATTTTTATCATTTCTCTGCTTTGTATGTCTTACCTGTTGGACGAAAATTCTAGGTCTTGTAATGTCATAGATCTTGTTCCTGGTCAAGATTGATAATCTTTATTCAGAGATGGAAATTATTTTGAAGCACCAGATGGATCAGGGTTAAATCAACATAGATTTTATTGCCGTGAAATGTTTGATCAAATGTGGTCATTATCTTCATAGACTCATGTAAAACAGGTAGCTTGTATAGGAAATAGAAATATAAAAGATTATGTTTTTCACCACTGAATTATAAATTAAATTAAGTGGGAGGAAAAGAACCAAACCAAAACTCCAAAGCAATTAATTGGACTTTGTTTGTTGGTGACCAAGTGCGCACTCACATTTAAATACAATCACAACAGCTGCTGTACAGAACAGAATTCATTGTACAAAATAAAGAAAAGTAAAGAATAGCAATAAAAAAGATCAGACTTCTCCAAATGACCTTCACCTGGCAAAGGAAAATGACTTCATCTTCCTCCCTCATTCCCCACATAGCTGTATGTGAATCCTTGTTAAACTGGTAATGAGGGCAGAGGCAAAGGATAGTTTTATAAATACAGTTCCATATAATTTATTGATTCTTCCTTGTGTTGCAGGCTTGTGCCTTCTACTAATGCTGTTCCTTCTTGTCATTAGAAATAAAGAATCAGAGCAGCAGAACTATTTCTTCAAAGGATAAATGAAAGTCAAATGACCTTGGAATTCACCAGCAGCCCTTTTGGGATATCTAAGACATCTAAGACCAAAATTGCTTGTTGGTATTAGGAAACAAACAAACAAACAAAAAATAGCAGTTAGAGATTATAAAGTTAAAACTGGCTCTTAGGACAATAAACAGCCCTTCTTGAGCCTGGCTGCAAAATTGTGAGCTGCACCTGTGCCACTGAGTCACGTCCAAAGGAAGAGATGAACTGGGGAAATATTTACACAGAGGTCCGGGATTTGGAAGGGCTATACATTGTGCCTGCTTTGTAGCAGATTTTTCTGGTTTTAGGAAAAGTCAAAGAGAAGCTTCAAAGAGCAGATTCCATGTTGATTTGGAGAGCTGAAGTCTTTTCCCAACAAATGTTGGCGTTTATCTTTAAAAAGGAAGCAAATGAAAGGTCTAAATTCACCCCTTCTGCCAGTTCTCCAAGGCAACAGAATGACATCTAGAAGGAGTTAGGGTTAAAGATGGCAGCACGAAGGACAAAGCCCTTGACAGCCTTCAGTTGTAGGTGGCAGAGTCATCACTGCTTGTCTGTGGTTCCCTCCTCTTGACAGGCCACGTGAACTCTGTTCCAGTTCTCACCACCTGATAAAACTCTCCCTTTACTGCATTACATGTCTGTCATGTAATGGTGCTAAATGAGAGCTGTGTGAACAGAGAACCAAATCTCAGGGCAGAGGTGAGAATGTTCCTCCTGCTCTGCCAGACTCACCTTCTAAGCTTAGTCAGCACAAGAGCTGTTTGTACTCAAACAGTGAGTAACACCTTGCTCTAAAATATAAGTTTGTAGTTAGTCAGTGTGTTTGCTCCATGAGTCATTAGCTAATAAATCCAAGAGTCAGAAGCTGGTCTTTGTGAGTCAAATGTGCCAGGACTTAGGATAAGGAGTAAGTTCAGGGACCTACTTTATATGTTTTGAGATAGGTGGTGGGAAAGGTATAACTCATGCTGAGCAATGCGCTGAAGCACAACAGGATCCAACTACTCAGCCAGCACTTGGGTTATGAATCAATTTTTGGGGTCCAACAAAATCATAATGACTCATTGGCCTGGCCATGAAACTTTGGAGACTTTTCTCTACTCCTTTGATGGTTTTGACATTGAATAAACACTTCCATAATCTCTTAAAGGAAGAATTTTTTCCCCCTCTTTTTCTGATCAGATAAATTCCCAAATCAAAGAGGTACAAGTATACTTCAATCTGACACCAGAGAGCACCCACCAACTTAAAATCATGAACTTCCTTCAGGTTTCTCTAGGTGATGAACGTGTTTTGAGATGGCAGTGTTTCCACAGAGACAAGGACTAAGAAAATAATAAAACCCCCAAAAGCACACCATGGGAACATGGGCATGTTCCCATGGACAGCATGGGAGTGCAAGTGGATGAGAACCTAGGCTGAGATTTTAACAGGATCATCAGTGAATTCATTGCTTAAGACATTACTGAAAGTTCCAATGTTGAAAACTAAAGACATTTTGACACCAAACTGCTCAAATAGCTAGTTCAGCAGAAAAGGCAGTAATAATTATTGTTTGCTCCATAAAATTATTAAGTGCAATTAAAAATAGAAAATAAAGAGCCTGTCAATGTCAGAAAATATGCAGCTACATTTTACAAAGAATTTTGCTATTAAAATGTGCTAAAGCAGAATATTTGACATGGAAATAGAAACAATTTCTTAATGGTAAGAACATATAGCTGTTCAATCAGGTTGAATCAGATCTGTATGGACTCTTAACAAAAATATACAGGGATCATCAAGCCAAGACTTGGAAGTTCTTGGAAGCTTGAAGTGTGCTCAGATTTATTAATAGTAATAGATCAAAGGGTAATCCAGGCCAAAAATAATCTGTTGCCTGCAGAGCAGACAATCATAGTGATTATGTAACAGTGAGAGTCACAAGCCTTGAAATAAATTATTGTTGGGACCTTGGACCATATCCTGAATAGGCAAATAATTCATATAAGACTGTATACATAATATTTCCAATGTTAAGCATTTTAATTTGACGGTAATAAAATGCTGCTTTCCCAACAGTTTCACAGATTTATTTACCCAAACATTTATTCCTCCTTCTCCAAGAAGTTCATATTTTAGTGGAAAAAGCTGAAAAGGATTTTAAAAAACTTTTCCATATAGTTTTTGCCCAAACAAATTCTAATTTAAACTAAACCACATCTTGAAATAGAGGTTCAAATTAAATTGTTTTACAGCACATATTTTACAGATGTGGCAAATCTGCACAGCTGACACTGTCAAACTTTTCATTTTTCCCTTTCCTCTCCCTCAGTTTGGGCAATAGAAAAAGCAGAATGAGTTTCCTTTTCACTTTTAATCATGGTTACCTACGTCCACACCAAGTATTTAATGTTCTAGGACAGTTCCACAACGTTCCTGCTGAAGACATCTCTGAGGACTGTTCATTTGATTTTATCATTTCTTCAAAAGCACTAGTAAAAATTAATGAAATTCGTTCAATAAAGTTAAATTTTTTGAGGCACTTATCTGATCTTGGGGTATTAAGGAGATGGAATCCCATGGAGATACACCTGTTTCCCTCAACACAGGATGGTGGCTGGATAGCACTAAAGCAGGCATCTGAGTTATACACCTACCCTGAGCAAGGACAAATCTGGACAAAAGCATAGAATTTTTTCCCCCAAATTTCTTTAAATAAACAATCAGGGACTCCTTGTTTTCTAGAGTGCTTTCTCCTGGTGATGGCAATGTCCTTACTGACCTTGAGAACAAGAGCATCACGCCATCATTGCTCTACTGCCTTCCATAATTTGAAAAGTGAGGGTTGTTTTGCTAATTCAGTTTGATTCCTTGCATCTGCCTCTAAGCACCTCAGCTATTTGTTGCAGTCCCTAGGTTTAGTCTAAAGTGTTCATCCAAGGTGTAATGCACGCTAACAGCTTCTAGAAAGTGCAAATGTGTGTGACAGCTTTTGCCACCCAGTTATCTAGTGCTGTCTCTGGGATCCTCCATCTCCTCCTCCAGGTGAGTCCAGTTCTCCTAAAGGTTTCACGTCATAACTGTCACAACTCTGTGGCTGTCTTAGATACCTAAAACATCTCAAATGGCTCTAAACATTTACACATGGACAACTATATTTTTTCCTACCACAGAAAGAGTTTATGAATTGTCCCTTGGAAGAAAAGGTCTGGTTCTGCTGATCTTAAAGAGAGTTTAGATGGACAACATCAAGCCCTTCCAGTAATACCATTCCTTCCTAATTTTCTCAATAAGGTGATGTCAGAGAAACAAGAAAAAGAATGGAATAAAGGTCTTGTTGAAGAAGGAGTTAGAATGTGACTGGAAAAAGTCCCTAGACTCAGAGTCTTGAGCTCAAGACTATACCTCCCACGTTTTCTGTGTGAGGATGTGTGGTAGGTGGTAAAGTAATATTTCAAAAGTACATTAGCAAGGTTATTACCACTCAGCTGCTGTGGACTAAGCCAATCTGTCCTATTTGTCATTTTGTTTTTATTTTATTTCCATTGAGTGGATTCTGTTAGACCTCTGCACCTCATCTGGATTTATAAAGACAATAAAGCTGCAGAAACAAGCTGTTGAAGAAAAGAAAGCATCATAAAATCAAGGCAACACAAAAGGTGACTCTAATTGCCTGCACTGATTGTGTTGAACAGAGACCCAGGTACGGCAGAGTGCTGTGGGACCAGGGGCTGAGAAAACAGAGGACAGAAGCCCATGCTGTCATTTAAACTGAAGTTCACAGAGGTATCAGGGCTCTTACTGAGACTATCAAGGTTTGTTTTCCTTTTAGTCTGCCATGCTCTTTTCACAAGAGACACCATGGCTGCTGCTTCAATGGTCTGGACAGATTCCCAACAGGTTCTGGCCTCATTCCAGCGCAGCTTTATTGTACATTCCCATGTACAGGACGGTTCATTTGTCCCATGACCCAAGAATTCCTCTTTTTCCAGATTTCCATATTGTTTTCCCAATGGTGAGCAGATCAGGCATTTCCAATGGACCAGAGGAAGCCCTTCTTCCAATCTATCCAGCATGCAAGCAAAGTCAGGATGCTGGAACCGGGTGTCCCACAACCGATGCATTGACCCTAACCCTGCTGCTGGAGAAGAAAGTGCTTCAAATTTCATGTGCCACCTCAGCCAAGTCCAGAAGTGCTTATAAAAAACAGTGTTAGTGTATCATTCAGAACAATCAAATACTACGTGCACAAAAAAGCAGTTTAGAGCAACATAAATTTTAAAAAAGTGACAATTTCATCACACAATTACTGTACACTGCTGTTCTTAGGGTTGAATACTTTCCTCTCGCACGCTCTCTCTTTCTCTCTGTTTTAATCTTTCTTTTTTATTTTCTTTTTATTTTCTTTTTACTATTTTTTTCCTTTTTTTCCCCCATCCCCTTCTTTTTTTTTTTTTTTTTTTTTTTTTTTTGGATTCGGTCCACTGGAGATAAATTGCCCTCAATGATATATATATTTAAAAAAAATATCAGCAGCAAGACTCTCTCGAAATAGATTCTGTTTGATGTAGCTAGTCTGTCTTTTCTGTTTTGCCCTCTTTCACAGCAGCCTCTGAAGTTTTCCGCAGGGGGGCTTTCTCCGAGTTGGCGTGTCCTTGGCCGGATTCCGCCGCTCCTCCGTTTTTGTGCGATGTGTGCTTTTCCAAGTAGTTCAGCATTTCACTGAGAACAGTTTGGAAAGTGCTTAGGGCAGCACATATTGCAGGAGTTCCAAAACCATGAGTGATCAAACTACAAACGGGAAGGAGACAGAAGGGAAAAAAAAAAAAAAAAAAAAAAAAAAAAAAAGGAAAGAAATACACACACACACATAAATATCAATGCGCTCACAAACACCGAGGAGTTTACAGTACGCTCATTTTGCTATAGTGAAATTCAAGATTTGCTCCCTAAACTATTTATTACCTGTGGGAGAAACAGAAAAGAAAGGAATAGAGCCAAAGAGCAGACTGCATACAGCTTCAAAGGTTGTTTTTGGTGGAGCCTCAGTTCTGAAACACCATGGGACACACTCTCAGCAAGTGCAGACTGACACAGGGCTGTTGACTTCAGAGAAGCCAAGACAGAATCCATGCCCTTGGCTCTCCAGCATTGCTAATTTTCCAGTGTCATAAAGTTTGGCTCACACTTCTTGGGTAAATAAAAGGAATTCTGTGTGGTTTATTCACAATTCTGGATCATACCTGGTTGACTTGATGATCCTGGAAGTCTTTCCAACCTTTATAATTCTGTGATATTATAGCTCTTAAACATAACCTGGTTATTCTACATGAAGATATGGCTGCATCTGTACTAGGAAATTCAGCACAGCCAAGGATACCACCTCCACCTCTCAGCACAACTGGCATGATTTGGCCATTTCATTGCTGCTAAACTCCTGGACCATCCAACTGGGTGAGATCTGAAGTTCCTGTTGGGAATAGACCCTGGCCAATACCCTTGGCCAATATCCATGCTCAAGGAATTAACAGAAAACGTTTCACATAGGGCTGGTTTAGCTAGGCTGGATTAATGGACAATCCTAACCAATTACTGGCAAAAATAACACAGTCCTAACAATGCTTCCCTGGTAGTTAGTGTTGAATTTACTGGTATAGATTTGTCCTGTTGTACCTTTCATCTAATCATCTACATAAGGTGTTTTTTAAAATATTGATTTTTTATTGCCATTGTTCCTGGCTGCAACCTGTAGATCCAGAAGTGTGCAAGTTTTCCACGAGTCCCATCTCTTGGATACCATCTCTGTGAAGAGCATAGCATCTTGGAATGGTCTGGGTTGGAAGGAACCTTAAATCTCACCTCATTCCACTCCCTGCCATGGGCAGGGACACCTTCCACTATC
The DNA here is from genome assembly GCF_052056855.1 of Sturnus vulgaris. NCBI lineage: Eukaryota > Metazoa > Chordata > Aves > Passeriformes > Sturnidae > Sturnus > Sturnus vulgaris. The sequence goes on along the minus strand of NC_142245.1, from coordinate 110,912,685 downwards.
CCAGGTTGCTCCCAGCCCCTTCCAACCTGTCCTCGGCCACTTCCAGGGATCCAGGGGCATCCACAGCTTCTCTGGGAAACCTGTGCCAGGGCCTCTCCCTCCTCACAGGGAAGAATATCTTCCCCATATCCAGCTCTGCCCTCTGTCAGTGGAAAGCCACTCCTCCTTTTCCTGTTACTCCAGACCCTTGTCCCCAGTCCCTCTCCAGCTATCATGGAGCCTGTTAAGGCACTGGAAGGGGCTTTAAGGCTTCCTCAGAGCTTTTTCTTTTCCATGCTGGATAATCCCAATCCTCTCAGCCTTTCCTTGTAGCAGAACTGCTCCTGCCCTTTTACCATCTTGATGGACTCCTCTGGACTTGCTCCAACAACTCCATGTCTTTCCTGTGTTGGGGACCCCAAAGCCTGCAAGACTGCAAGATGTCCCAACTACCACAGGATATGGCATGTGGCACTAGAAACCAGTTTTAGGCAATTGATTTTGGTGCCATTTGCCTGAATATGTGTACAGTATAAGATGGTCATGAAAGGGCCAAAATACTGAAGCAATTATGGGCAACCAAGTTGTCCTTCATGTTATAATGATTTATTTTGATAAGTGGGATGCAAAAACAAAAAACCCTGCCTAATCCTCCAAATTTTTAGTTTTCATTTAGAACCATAAATTTAAAATAATTTCAAAGGTTGAAATGCCATTGAAATTTTTCAAGAGTGATTTCAGTTATTTTAAACCCACTCAGAGAAGAAAGAAGATGAAAAGAACAGAAGCTAATTTTTGAGTTTGTGGGCATTTTTTGAGAAATCAATACTTTATATTGGTTTGGGTGAGGGGAAAAGAAAACCCACATCACTGTGATTCTGACAAGCATAGATAACTGTTTTCCATTCCCTGCCAGTTAAGATTTTGTCCCCACAGTGACCCTCTGGCTGTCTTGGGCACCACATCAGTAAATCCTGATCTGATGCAGAGACCCACGTGAGGGTCAGAAACAGGAATATTTCACTTCAGTGACTTGTCTCCTCTGCACTTTGGCTCCTGAGTCTTTCTGGGTCTTTTAGGAAAGAGTGAAAATGTAGGGACTAAGGGGAAAGAAGTTTTACAGGACATGGACAATTGGTAGGATGCTTTAAGTATCAAAAAAACCCATATGGAAAAGGCTTCAAGATATTTTTTTGGGTCACCTTTCTGTCTGCTAGATATGGGAATCTTATTTGATAGGAAAGCTGGTATCTTAGGGAAGATACCAAAAAGATGTGAATTCTGACCAAAACGAGTGCTCAGTATGGAAATATGTTTTCATTTCACATTAGGAGTGGCATAGTCTTTTATAAGAGGTCTCTAAAAGGCTATTTACAAATAACTAGCATTTAGAATGTTTATCTATCAGTCTCCAGACACTTTTCAGAGCAGGAATTTATATTTATCCCCAGTTAGTAATGTGAGGAAAATGATAATTAAATATTTACAAGTAATATTTTGCAGACATCAATTAATAATATCACATAAAGTTTGGATGCTTGAAGTTTGGACTTGTATCAATATCTGGATCTTTATAATTTAGCATTAAAAAGAGGTAAACATACCTCAGTTTAATTTTATTTTCTTTTTAGGTATACCTGGCATGGCAGAAATATAAAAATCATCACCATTGTAAGTCATGCTCTAAATAGTTGTAAAAACTAGACCAGGAGTAGCATATATATGAGTATTTTAAGCCCTTTCAAGTAATTTTAGGAGTCAGGTGATTTAATGATTTTGTGTTGCATTTTGTTTTAATTTCTGGTCTTCAGAAGTCCAGAGAAAAGCAAATGGATGGAGTTTGCAAAAACAGAAAGCAAGAAAAAGGAAATTAAAGGTATTCATTAGTAGTTATGTTATTGCATGATTTTTATATTGCTTGTGTGATCTTCTGGGTCTTGATTTGGGGAACTGACTATACCAAGATATAAAAATCTTTATGATCTTGCAAGTAAAAGAAACTAGTGTATGTATTACAGAAGATGGCAATATCTGCATTCATTCATTCATTCATTCATTCAATCATTCATTCATTCATTCAATCATTCATTCATTTTCAGTAGATGCAAATCATATAATCAGAATCATTTAGGTTGGAAAATACCACCAAGACCATCAAGTCCCACCATTAACCCAGCACTGCCAAGCCCAATTCTAAACCATGTCCCCAAAAGCCACAACCACGTGATTCCTGAACACTTTCGGGTTTGGTGAACCCCCCATTTCCCTGGGCAGCCTGTTCCAACACCTGACCACTCTTTCAGTTAAGTTTTTCCTGATATCCAATATCTAAATCTCTCCTGACTCAACTCGAGGTTGTTTCCTTATGTTCTATCACTTGTTACCTGGTAAGAAAGACTGACCCCCACCTGGTTACCATCTGCTTTCAGGGCATTGTAGAGACTGAGGAGGTCAAGTAAATAGTAAGTTTAATTGGAAAAGAAACTTTCTGGCCTACAATTTTCGAAACTTTAAATTTGGGAACAAAAGGAATGATACTGTGTTCGTTTGACAGCTCAATAAACCCTGAGAAGTAAAGTGGGAATACCACCTTCAAATCTTAGAGGGATTATCTCAGAACCTCTAGGGGTAGGAACAAACTTCAATGTTCTGAAATGCTGAACAAGACTGTAGAAAACACCAGAACAGGACAAAATCTGATATTAAGGTACATAAGTGTAGGGGCCAACTTGTAGGTGTAAATATCAACAGTGCCAAACTCCTGTTACCATCAAAGGGGATTTAATGTAGATTCCTGTCTGTAAGAGTTTACAGTGTTTTGATATGTCCAGTGACATCTGGAACATTTGTACAGATTAGGATTGATATAGGATATAGGACTGAAGTCCAGCCTGCTTCTAGATGTTTTAACACTGGGCAGGTTACACTTGTGCAGCTCAAATTTTTTACACAAATGAATTGATCCCCGGGGCTTTATTCAATTACAGTCAGAGAAGTCTGGAGAAAGAATTAGCACATTAAATGGATGTGTCTCCTTTATGGTGAGCTGCACCATTCTCCTGGCTACACCGAGGGCTCCATCCTAAATAGAAATGTGATTTGGGTGCTATTTGAGATGTTCTCTGGTACCCAACATCTATGTCAGTGAACAGGTAATAACACAGAGGAGTTAGAGGGGACTAGGACCTTTTTAAAGCAGCAGTGGACTGATGGAATACCTAATAGCACCTAAAAAGGCTCAGCTATATCTTGTCCTAGATCTTCATTGACTACAAGAGAAGCTCAGGCATCCAGCTTACATAAAAGCACCAAGATACTGCTACTTTATCCAGAGCAGAATCTGAAACTTCTGGTTTAAAAACTAATCCTCATAGGAAAAGAATGTTTTGGAGTGAGTAAGGGATCTATTTCATTTACAGTTTAGCCTTTTAGTTACCAGTAATCATTAAATATGGCAGCTCTCACCAACATAGCCTTGTGTTTCTTATTAAAAAGCCAACTCTTTTTAGTGAAATGGTGCTGCAGAGTCTTGTGGTAACTCTGCTTTCAGTTCCTGATGAATATATTCCTCCTCACAAATGGGGATATGCAGAGCCTTTTAATTTTCCCATGAAGCTTATTAACAGAAATAATTTTATAGAAAATTTCTAACCAGCCCTTCTTGCCAAGCTCCTGTGAGGGTGTATTTTATTAGGCTCACTTTAGGTAATGAGCATGAAAAGGCCGAGAGATATTATCTCCTACTTTATCTTACATTTCCATCAGTTATTCCCCTTGCTCTAATTTTGGTGGTCTTTACTCCTCTGCAAGTTAAAGGCTTTGAAAAATCCAAGAAAGTTGGATAATCTCCTTTTGCTGATGAAAGTAAGTTTCAAGTTTGGGAGAAAATCTGATTTTACATTTAAATCAGACATAACAGACAGAAGATTAATGGCAAAGCATTCAAATGTGTTTCCTGAAAGTCAAATTTAGCTGCCTGATTTTCTAGGCTAATTGAGCTCACACTGAAATTGGCTCATTTTTGGTATTCTCCACACCTATGAAAGGAGTTGCTTTCATTATCATACTTTCATTTGGGTTTATAAGCCTAAAATTAAACATGGTGGTTTCATAATGGAGTCTTCTGAGTATTCTCAGCTTTGTAGTGCATCCCACTACAGCTCCTATAAAACAACTTTATTGTTCTGAGAGGCAAGGCTGAAATCTCTGATTCTGGTGTTGGAGAGCTGCAGAAAGAAGGCAATGAATATCAGGCCAACACATTACAAAGCCTGGTGCTTAAGGACATCCAGACCTGCCTGTAATTCTGCCCAGTGCTATGATGCAATTATGTCTGCTCATGTTTTAATGATGGCCTTACTTAAAAGTGAAAAGATCCAAGTGTGCCTGAAGGCTTGGAGTCTTGTTTGGCAACCACCTCAAGGACTCCTCCATACCCCAGGCTGGTGAAGCTCCAACATGAAGTAAAAGAAACAGCTTCCCTCTCAGTGGGGGGAGGAAGAGGCCATCTGCACGGAATGTTTACACCATCATTTTAAATAAATAAGCCCTTTAAAACAATAATAATGAAGACAAAGCAACCTTGAACTTAGTAGTCGGATTTTCTCAGAACTTTGACAGTGAAAATTCAATGATTATCTGAATTCAACAGCACACAGCTGATGACAGATGGTAAGATAAGATATGACGTTTAATGGCCATAAAGAAAATGGTAAAATATCTGTACCTCTTCACTGACACAAGTAACATCTGAATATAGAGGTGACAATATTGACTTGGAGGTGCTTCTGTTGGTTTCAGGGTCTCTCTTGTGGAGGTTGTGCAGAAAGTTAAGTGGTGATAACTGTACTTCAGAAGCTCAGAAGGTTTAACCATGATACAAGTTAGACTGATAATCAAAAATCAAAACGTGGGCAGTGTATATTACAGGGATAAGAACTCTATAGGATTAGAGTAGCAAACAGTACAGAAGTTGCCTTCAAACAAGGCCCTCATGTTTTCCTTCTGTTCAGAGTGTATTAAGGACATGTCCTCCTAAGCAGATGGACCTTCTTCTACCATGTGTAAAAGCCATGCAGAAAGTAGGAGGAGAGTGTTAGAGCTGATGCCCCAAATTTAAGATAATCTATTTCAGATCTGTACATTTCAGACTTTGGGAGTCATTTTCCACACTAAGAAGAATTGCCCAGGCAACAGATCTGAAACTTCCAAAAATTGTGGCGTGTTTCTGAGCTGTAGACCAAAGATTAGACCATTTAGTGGCTCATCTTTACTTTATGGGAAGGCAAAGAAACAGATGATGTTCATTCAATTTACTACCATCCATGAATTTTTCCAGTGAGGAAATGTAGCTGAGAAGCCCTATTGCCCTCCTCAAATGAGAAAGACCAAGAATGAACATTTATAAACGTGCTCATGACAAAGTGCAATCAATTTTGTAGCCTTTTAATTTGGAAGGGAGGGGAGCATATTCCTTTTTGTTTTGGGAAACATGAGCGTGCCTTAAATGCTCTAAGAAATCATAAGTGCTGTGGTGAAAATCCAAGCACCCCTCAAGATGTTTTCCCTTTTTTGAAGAATGTTTTTTGGGGTTTTTTCATGATTATGTAGCCTAGTTTTTAAAGAATCAGGTTAAAAAAAACAAACATATTTTCATCTGTTTTCTTGACTTCATAAGTTGTGACTTTAAAGGTATTATACAACCTATGACAAAAACCTATAACAACATTATAAATCAGAAAGGATTTAGTTCATCAGGAGAGCAGGACAACCTGATTGAGACCTTACTATGGAAAGATCAAAGAAGAAATCCCTTGGAAAGGAAGTGAGGGAAAGATCCCAGAAGAAGGCACTTTAACACTTATGGTAAATAAAGAGACAAGGAAAAAAAATTGAAAAAATGGAAAAAAGAATGAAATAGTTTTTTGCTCCCTAATGCCTCAGCCTCAGCGTTAGGCACCAGTGTTGTCCCTCTCAGTTAACAAAATCCAAAGATTGAGGGATCTCCTGGAAATCAGGGAACTCTAGAGGGCACCAGAGGCGTTTCACCATAAATTCATTGTGCACCAGGTTTCTTCCAGTCCCTGCATCCAAACAGGAGGCTGCTGCTGTGAGCTGAGATTGCTGGAATTACGAACAGAAGCTGCTCTACTTCCTGATAAGCAAAGAAGTGTTAAAAAAAAATAAAAAGACAGAACAATGTATAAAAGGGAGTGAGCACATCTTTGAAGGCAACCCACAGGTAAGTCTTTGGGCTTGGCTTCTTGTTTCAGTTTAAAAAAACACGCTGAGCTTCAAAACCCATTTCATTGCTCCGTTTTCCCCCTCGGAAAGAAGAATGTTACTTCTCACTGCTCCCAAAGTCTGAGACTGGTTTCTTGTCTGTCACTTTTCGTGTCACCTCGTCAGCATGATGCCAGGCACTGGCAGGAGGCTGACAGCTCCAGGCTCAGTGAGGAGCTAAGTGACAAAACTCTTGTCTCAAACAGTTTCATGGGAAGGGCGTTTCATATCAGCTGGATGGCTCGACAGAACACAGAATAATCCATGAGGATGCTGATTGCTTTCATTACCTAACTTTAGTATTCTGAACCTATTATTTTTTTGTGTGTCTGTTTTTATAAGGTTTCTGCGGTGAAAGAAGTGTCACTTACAAGAAAGTTGTCTTCTCTTTACCATTCTGCTGTCTTTATCTTTTATATATAAAATAGAAGATCTGGGTGTGATTTTGCATCTTGATGAAATGTAGCCTTGAAGTTGAAGGATCAAAAACACCTGCAGTAATCAGTGGATACTCTCCTTTCCCTACTTGATGGATGGCATTAGTAGGACATCAGAAATTTCCAAACACCACAGATCCCAAAAGCACATGTAGAAGATGTGTCTATACCCAATTTTACCAGTGAAGAAAGTGAGGATAGAGGGTGTTTGATGAGGTCAGGGAGTCTGTATGTAAAAACCAAGAAACAGACACAGATCTCGTGAGTGTAACGTCAGAAAGTCTTCTCTTTGAAAGGTTTATGCATTATAGTTTTGGTTTTCCAGCACAGAATGTGGGTCATTTTGATGGGTTTTCTGCTAACTCTATTTTACATGAGATTTTGTGGAACTAAGAAAAGAATTCTGCTAAAAAATTAAGAAAATAAAAACAAAAAACCAAAGCTGTTCTGATGCAAGCGCAGGTTAAGAAGACAAAGACATGAAGACAAATCAATGTGACTTCCAGATTCCTGGCTGAATCTTAGATATGACAGTGAAGTAGAAGAGAGAAGAAGGTATTGCTCTCTCCACTCAACAGAAGAGAAAAATTATCTAAAATAATTTTTTTTAATTACTGTCTTATTGATTTGGATATTTGGTCCAATTGGAGGGGTACCCTAAATGCTCATCTGAGTGGAAGATGCATGTGAAACAGGATGTCTCTTCACACCTAAAACAACCCTAGATCTCCACAGTCACCAGACAGGTGAATCACTCTATGGTTCTTATACTGAAGCTGAGGAATGCTGTTGGTTCACCTTTAGCTGCATTGGCAAAGTGAGAATACAGAAATTCCTCAGGTCATGAGTGATCTGGCACAGCCTGGCCCCATCTCTGTTAGTCAAGCATTTTTACCTGAAAGTAGTGGCCATGCCTAAGCTTCCAACTGAGACAAGGCTGACCAGTGCCTGGCAATCGTTTGGGACAGAAAGAGGTGGTCTTGGCCAAATTCATTCAAGGAACCACAGAAGCATCCAAACATTACAACAATTGTGGTCCAATGTCCAGGTCTAAAAGTCACACAGTTCATCAGGTTAATTTTTGTGTATCTTTTAGGGTGTCTTAATTTCTGTCTTCATTCCTTCTTTGGAATGTGATGGAAACACTTCCCTTCTGCACAGCAGGAAACTCTACAACTGAGAATAATTGGTTCATCTGGTCTGGTTCTCTGCTCTGGAGAGGGCTGGATGCACTAAACACGTGGGTAGTGCAAAAATATCACAGAGATGAGTGATATGGAATTATGGATATTTCTCATACTGACATGCCTCAGATCTACCTGCACAGACCCATCAGGAAAAGGATGGGGTTTGATGGTTGTGTTGGTTAACATTGTTCCACATCCAGCAGAAGAACCTGTTGATTGCAATGTCACCATTCAGCTCTGCTGATTTAGAGGCAGAATTATGTTGTTGGGGGTCATCCAAGCCTCAGAACTACCCGTGCCATAAAATCTCTGAATGTGTATCTCAGAGCTCTTGTGTCTGTAGGCAGATTTGTCTTCACCTGCTGCAGGTCATGATTACCTTGATTTACTATTTCTGGGCTTTTCTAAAGTGAATTATTCTCAGTGTCTTGCATATGTTTTGTTCACTTCTATCCTATTGCTATCTCTAAGCATTACAATCTTTTTTTTTCTTCCCACCTTGGACAATTGAAAGCTGTCTCTTATTTTCACAGCTATTTTACCTGATCTGAATCCAAACCCAGTGAACTTACAATGCTAAAGAAAGATTTATATAACAAGAAATGTCTTTAAAAAAATAGAGATGAAGCCTCAGTTTTACTGACATCTGTAGGATTTGAAACTGGTTTAAGTTTCATGAGAAATTAACTCCCCAGCTTTTCCCTCTCCCCTACATGTGTACATGCATGTACATGCAGAAGCCTCACATATTCTGGGGAAAAACCCTCTGAATTATAGGTAATAGAAGGTATTAAAAAACCCCTTAAATTTTATGTAAGTATTTTCCTTTTCTCTTTCATTTTCGCTTGTCTTTCTTTTGCTCTTGCTCTTCTCACTCTTTACTGTCCTGATGATCCTCTTGGTCTCTCCACTTTGAAAGTAAACAGTGAGAAAAATAGGTTCCTCTCATTAAAGCTGTAGAAATTTCTGGTTCTTTTCTAGTACTGATATGCTGACTTTGCTCTCTTTTGTAGTAAACTTAAAAATGTTTCGTGCAGATCAACCTTTAGAGGAAAATAAAGAGACTCTCCTGCATCTGGACAGAAAGTCTCAGCACTTAGTAATGGAAATGCATTTTCCAGGGTTTTCTTGTTTGCTCCATGACTTCATGATGCATTTTTCCTCAGAAACTGGGGGTGGGGTAGCTCAAGTGGTGACTTTTAGGCCAGCTACAACCCACAGGACTATTTGTGTTCAAGGTGTGCAAGACCAGGTTGAGTGGGGCTTTGAGCAGCCTGGTGTGGTGGAAGGTGTCACTGCCCATGGCAGAGAGGTTGGAACAAGATGATCTTTAAGGTCTTTTCCAACCTTTCCATCTCAAAGAAGAGCTGAAAGACTCATTGGGCAGCCCTGCAACACATCACCTCTTCTTGAACACAGACTTATGTAATGCTTGGAAATCTGAGCTACCCCGACGTTTGGGATCCAGCCCTGGGAAGGCAAGACTTCCTTAAATCTAAATTTATAACACAGGCTGAGCTGTAATAAGGGCTGGTGCTTCTGGGATTTCTGAATTTACACTTTTATTGGTGATATATATGTACCACTGTGCCCAGGAATAGTTTGGGTTAGTGCTAGTCAGACCAGGCATAAAAAACCCCAGAAATTCTGCAGATGAAGAGAAGCAAGGATGGCTGGTGCCTGTTCTCTGGCACTACTTTTATCTGCTAGTATCAATATATTTAAATTATTTGAAGTTATCAAATAATTGATAAGCCTACTGATAAGTGAAGTTATCAATGGAACTTCTCTGCAGTAAGATCCTCTAAAATGCATTGAAAAGGGAGAAATGTTGAATGAAATAAACATAAAACGACCCTGGCTCAGGTTGTGCACAATATTTTCTGCTATAAATTTAAGGGTCTGAATTGTCTGTTCATGATTGAATAATATTGGAAAATCATTCCTCATGGAGCATTAAGCTTTTTGAATTCAGGTCAGATGAACATCTCAAACAGCAGCTGCACAAACAGGGGTGTACCAGAGGTGTACAAGAACTCGTTTTTTTTGCATAAAGTTATGTAAAATCCAGCAGTTTTCAGGCCCACTGGAAGCTCCTTTGAAGATTTCCTGTTTTGTGCTTTGTGTGAACTTTTGTTTTGGAGTTTGATCAAACCCAACACTTCTGACCCCTTCATGGCGACTATCCTGTATTTCAGGTTGGACACATGTACAGATCTCAATGAGCTAAGATTCAGTGGAAAAACTTCAGAGAGAAGTGTGAACTTGAAGATTTAAAACAGAGGAAACGAGAAAAACTGCTTCTATCTGACCTGTGCCAAGCTGTGGACCCTGGTCTTAATTATTAACACAGAACAAGTAACATCACGAGAAAGTGGAGTACACAACTCTACACTGAACGGCTGTAGGGGAATTTATTCCTAAAGAAAACTCCCTTTCACCCCAATGTAGTAGAGGCTGGATCCAATTCCACTGCAGATATCCAATGTTATAGCTATTCAAAAAGTCTTTCAGCATTTAAGAACTTATTTTAATAATAGACATTTGTGTGATTCCTATGATTTTCTATGGTCATAAAAAAATCTCTTCAGATTTCTGACATCATATCATAGAATCATGGAACAGTTTGGGTTGGAAGGGACATTAAAGACTCTCTAGTTCCCCCATGGCAGGGGATTAGAACAAGATAAGATTTGAGGTCTCTTCCAACCCAAACCATTTTATGATTCTATGATATTTAATCTCAAGAAGACAAGTAGGGGTTGAGATGATCTGGCTGTGAGGACTGATGGACTATGGGGATGAGAATAAAGATTTTTATGCCTACATTAGGTTTAGCTGTCCAAGGTGTGTCTAGTGTGTAGTGGTTGGCTAATCTCCCATTCTGGTGGAATGGGAATCTAGACCAGAATATTCAGCCAATGGAGTTTGGAGAGAAATTCTAGTTACACTGATGTAGACATCTATGTTAGAGCTGTTTAATTCAGATTTCTTGAGCTATACAGGTGAGATTCCTGGACACTATGGCAGAAGATGTACAGCTGGCTGCTGTGGAGCTCCTAAAGGCATCTGAGAAGAGTTAGAAGTCCAGGTCAGAAGCTGATCTGACCCCAGCATCTCTACACTAGCTAGAAAAGGAATATGGTCACAGCTCCACCTCTGGGTCTGGCAGCACTCATCATTCCCTGAGCACAATCAGAGAGTTTTGTAGAGCTGACAGTTTTGTAGCTGAAGCCTTCATCATTTTATCCTGACTGCTATTTCTACTTTAAACACAGGAATCCTTGGGGATTAGCCACCTCACATCACATTTCCTCTGTGTGCATGTAATAGGGAATTATCTCTTTGTCCAGAAGCTTAGATAGCTCATTTAAATGCCTCTATGATCATTCTGCATAAATAAGAATGTTTCTCTTGATGTGCACATGTAGTTGGTTGTTTTGGAATGTGTATTATGGAAAATATACACACACTTGGGTGCTCTGTACAAGCACATGCACAGCACTGCTTGAGAGTAGGAGTGGGGTTGTCCAGATGTGTTCTTACACACATAGGATGCACACAGATGTGTGTAAGAATAAATAGAAACATCAGGAATGTGTGCATTCGTGGATGGGGAATTATCCTTGCCTCTCCACACCCCAACAGATGTGTGGGAGAAGTGGGATGGTGGGTATTTTGGGGATTCCACTCAAAGTCTGAGAGACTAAGCAGTAATTATCACAGCACCTATCAGAAAGTAAATAACTAACAGATGTTGGGATATTGGGACATGGAAGTTGTCAGTCCAACCAATGAAAAAAGAGTGGCTCAGCTGGTTGTGCTAAAGAATATACAGGACAATTCTAAGCCTTTATAGGGCTATGAAACTTGCTTAATATTATGGTCTGTAAACAACTCTCTGGCACAGTTCACATATTTTTTCATATATTAGATAGTGGATGGAAAACATTAACAATCTGTAGCCTCAGGAAGTCATGTATTCCCCTCTGTGGCAAGGACAGGAGCACCTCCAGGATGTTTCATCAAACTTATCTTTGATAGATATCTTAGATGACCCCACTATTTCAAAGTGGCCCTCTGGAAGATCCCACCTCACTCATGGCTGTATCTGACACATTGCCTAAAGCAAAAACATGAAATCGCACAGCAGCTCCTGAGCTAATAAATCTTTCTGACCCCAAAACATCTATGCACTTTTATGCATAATTAGGATAAAATTCTAATGAAGTTTGGACTTGGTGTGCATGTACAAGGGGTCTTTGTCTTCAAAACAGCTCCTAAACCAGTTTAAACCAATACATTAAATATTGCTCAAGAATTGAGTCTAAATATATCATCAGTCTGGCTTTTTAGTGTGAGTCAACTTTCATTCTCCCAGATTTTTCTAGCGTGTTGTTTGGAAATTAGTGCAGTCAAATTGTTTTGGTAGGTAATGTACTTTGAGGCCAGCCTGCTTTGGAAGCCAAAGAGTTAATAAAATGTCCTGTTATGACACTGTCAAATTATGTCAGAAGCATAGAGGAGCTTCTGGAACTATTTATTTAATTGGAAAGGATGCAACTTCTTCTTCCTATTATTTCTACTTTGATTAATTTACATTTGTTCAGAACTTGAGTTTCTGTTCTTCTGGATCATCCACTTATGAGCTGTGATTTGGCTCACATTTAAAGCAAGACAACTTTCTGGATAGGTGGGGACATTTGACCAGCAGATGGAGAAAATATCTTATTCAAACTCAGACTGTGGTCCTAGAAGCAAGGTGAATGCAGCAAACTTGAGCTACATCGCTGGGCAAACCTGCACTTTTATTAGGCACATCTAGCAGGGATTAGGAATGTTAATTAATTTTTTGCATGTCTTTTAGGTAAGGGAACAAATACCACTAAAACTTCATATGCAGTCTAAATCAAATATATGGATTTTTACTTTCCCCTTTCAAAATCATACCTGAAATGTGTTAAATGTCTCTGGATGTCGAGGTCTAATATTGGAGTTGGTCTGGAGGATCCAAGGGGTGATCTGTCTTGACTTAGAAGGTCTTGGAATTCTTTACATATTTGTCTAAAAGGAAAATGGAAATCCTTCAATAAAACAGGTGTAATTCTTCCCATAAAGCTGATTCCCAAAACACTCCCACCTTATCCTGAGTGATCTCACTGATAACAGAATTGCTTGGCAGAAGTGTTGTTACAGAAATTAAAGACAAACAAATCCATCTCTGGCTTCCCTGCCCCAAATTCTCAGAGCCAACAACATACAGAATCTCCTGAACAGGAATATTTTCCCTGTGGAACCATATTAATGCTAACATTTTAAAATGTGATTTCCCCCCTGAATAGGACCCAGTTTGGCAGTGTTAAGTCTAGCTTAGCTTGCTTACATTGGCAGCAAGGCTTATGGTTAAAGGAAATGGTGAAGTAGCATTAGAATATGCCTGAAAAGTGTAAATTACTTTATTATTTAGTTTGTGTAAATACATCAATACTTGTACATGGGCTTGTGTACATTGTGGGCACTGCTTTATCTGTAAGTTGAAGTCCTGGATATTTTGGACTTGCCTTCTTGACTCCCAACCCTTAAGACAAAGGGGTTGTGAAGGAAGGACCCCTTACAGTGAGAATTCAGGGTCTGTCTTCTCTGGTCTCCCACCAGCACAGTAGCCCATCTTTTCTAAAGGATGGATGGGTCTTACTCTTTCCCCTCTCCCACTCAGTCTTCCCTGATGCTTCTCAGGATGCCTCAGTACCTGGGGGTCAAATTTATTCCCTGGAATTCCTCTATATAGGACCTAGCAAGGAAAGACCTGAAAATAAGGCCTTTTTATTCTTGTGTTGTTGTATTATTGTTTGTAAATTAGCCTAGGAATATTCTACCAACAAACCTTTAAAACAAAAAACCAAATCAGGTCCATTTAGCTCATGTCCTCAGAAGAACATTACCTGGACCATGGATGAACAGACATCACTTACTTTCACTTGGTTTATGATTCAGTTACTTGGAAAAAAGAAAGGGGACCTGTCCAAATTAGCACAGAGTTCTCCATTGCCTGTATTGGAAATAAAGGTGCTGATGGGGGATCAGGGGGGCATTATCACCTCCAGATGATCAGGACCCTCAGCTGGGACCCTGATCTTTGTTGGATTAACCTGGTACTGGTCACAGTGACTACATATAGCCTGGTAAGAGTGACACCCAGTGAAGTGTAGAGTGACAAGGGTTACCCTCACACCTGCAGACCATTTGTCACCATCTGATAACATCCATAGAATTATGCTTCTCTGGTCTCCTAAATCCTGTGTCTTCCTGAGAATAGACCCTGTTGTGGGCTGTCTCCCAGGGCTTGCCCAAAAGATAGTTGGCAAAATTCAATGAGCCATTCTGACATTTTAGTAACATGGACAAGTGCAATCTGATGACTCAGAGTGCCCCGTGGTTTACTTTGTTAGCACAGATGCAACCATTGTGCCTAGGGGCAGTTTCTAATACTAAAGAGCATCTCTGTGGTCCATGATTCCTTTCAGGAGATTCATTGCACACCTGGTCCTAGATAAAATTTGGGTTCTTCATTATCACCTTGTAACTGCTGTCTTTGGGACATGAGTATAATGGAAAAAGTGGGTAAATTCTTTTTTGGTCTTTAGAAGGTCCTTCAGTGCTGAGTTATAAGCAAGAAAACTGTGCTAAGACGGTTTTACCCTTCACTTTATCACAGTGACACAAGCTGGGAACAGAGATCTTGGATAGCTCTCTCTTGACTAAGAGGAGATGCAGAAACCTATTTCCTGCTGTGCTGCTGGACCCCATCCAGGCCTGATTTCTCTAAATTCTTGTCATCTGCATGGACCTAGACACCGACTGCTTGAAAAGACAGCATCACCCCAGCCTTCCAGGCAAAGAGAGGTATTCAGCAGAAATGTATGTAAATGCAGCATACAGTTTTAATGAATCAGGTCCTTAGAGGAAAAACAGTTCCTTTCAACAACTGAAAACAGTCAGTCATTTTGGCTTCTAAACAATCCAGTATCCCCAGTCGGCCCTGTCAGCACTGCTCTTCTCTCCTTCCTCCAACCTCTACTTTCTACCTGTTGAAAAAGTTCATCTCAAAAATTCTTTCATTTTAACAAAGGAAAGTGTCAGAACCAAGTGTGCAATTAAGTTCCCTTCTATCTTCACGTGTCAAAAGTCTATACTGAATGTTGGCAGATTGAAAGAAAAGAAAAAAACTTTTTTATTATACATGAAAACCTGAAAAAGGCAGTAACCTACTTTTATTTCCAGGGGATTTCTGGGCAAAGTGGTGTCTCAGAGCCTCCACTACCAGTAAAATATCACCTAGGGTAGTGACAGGGAGAGGGGTTGGCAGATTTTTGCTGAGCTGGACTGTGATTTTGAAAAAAACAAAGGAAGATGGCTGTGCTGTCCTAGGTGGGCACAGATTAATAAAAATAGTCCTGGTCACTCCTGCATGGGAGACATCTCACGATTTGTGATACATGATCAAATGATCTAGTATATGACCAGAAAAAGGGAAAAAATTCTGTACTGGGTCAAAAAAAGAGCCCATGCAGCCATGATCCCTACCAGTGGCCAAAGCAAATGCCTGGTGTTGAGTACAAGAGTGGGGCAAACCTGGTCCCATTAATCTGATTTATTCAGAGTGTGGCAGAGTTGCCAGGTATCCAAGGACCAGATGCCAGAGAAATGTCATGAGAAGTCTGTGCTGGCTGTAATCAACTCCTTAATAAAGTTATTATTCACAGTATTCAGGTTTGGGTAAATGTGGATGTATCTGTCCCTCTGATCTTATGAAGACCTTGTGCTGTGAAACACTGGGATGTTTCCTGTAGGATGCTGTGCCTCTCCAGCAACTGGAGTTGACACAGCCTTCAGCAGGGCTGCATCTGTCCAGGCTGCAAACTGGTCAGGTTCTGTCCCCTGCTGTAAAACCTTTCAGGCTCTCCCATGCCTCTGCAAGGTGAATTAATGTGTTTGAATACTCTGTAAAACCAGGTCCCACTATTTTTTAAAAATATTTCTACGTGAATTGAATACGTATCCTGAAACGTTTTTACATTACTGGGATTAACAGACCAATATCAGTACCCTTTGGCCAGAATTGTGACAATTAATTCTTTTTTTTGGAGCATCTACTTGGCCAGAATATCATCTGCTCAGTCAAAGGAGGTGAGTGGAAAGAAAGAGAATAGTAGGAGACTGGTTTCTCTCATTGTTTTCAGCTCTTTTCCAGCCTGTTTCACTCCCATCCTGCCATTGCTGACACTTGTGCTCAGCAGTGAACAGTGGCTACACAGCCCAATCATCTCTTCTTCCCATGGCAATTATTAAGTAAAGCTCTCATTCTTCATTGTCTAGTCCATAAATCTGTTAGAACAGACCATGGCATCATCCTGTTGCATCAATTTGTACTTCCCCAGGCAGGTCCTGAGTTTGCAAATGTGAGAGACCATTTCCATGAGGTAGCTTTGGAAGATGAGGCAGTTAAACAAAATGAACATGATTTGTTCCATGATGGACAATGGCCCTGTTTTCATTCTCTGTATTTCTATCAGCATAGCCTCAGACCAGGTAGGGCTGAGCAGGGCAATGAAAAGAGTCACTTAAGCTCAGTTGTGTGAGCTTGTGTTGGCTGTTGGCATCGAAAGCAAAAATTTTTAGCCTTCACTGCCCCGTGGGCCACAGTTCTGTGCATGGCAGCTGGACTGCTTCCACTGAGGGTGAGTGGATTTCTTGATTATAAGGTGTGGATGCCCTTGATGGCAAGGACACCTGGGAGCTCCTACTGGACACTGGAGGCTTCATCACTGTAGACATTTAGGGCTCTGTTTAGTTACTCCCATGCAGACTTGCAATACCCAAGACATCCATAACCACTGGCAGATACAACACAGTAACAAAAAGAGATCTGTGTGGCCCTGGAGCAGCAGCTCATGGCCAAACTGGATAACCCAGTTCAACTCAAATGGCAATAGGTGCCCGTGTTTGGGCAGCTGAATTGAGCCAATGAATTTGGATGTTTAAATCCATAATGGAAATACACCTAGATAGGAAAAAAGGTGGAAATAATTTTACCCTTTCCACTTATTTTTCCTCATCATCTATATTCTAAGAAATTGTGGCAATAACGTTGTTCTTTCCCCTTCTTTTTCTTCAAGACCCCACACATGAACACTTCTGTGGGCTTCTGGCTCTGTCCCACAGTGGACAGCAGCAGCACACACAGGCAGTGGCACTCCAGCTCTTCCCATGGACAAAGCTTGCCACGAGTGACCTTACCACCCGGGAATTTCTGTGTTGGTTTTGGTGGCAGCATAATAATCCCTTTCTTTTTCTGGTGTTATCACTCACAAGCCCATGAGTCAGGGAAGTCGTGGAATTGCTGAAATTGCCAACTCAGAGCTGGTGAGTAGTTGAAGCTCCTGATGATTGTCTAGAGTTCTTTGTATCAGCCAGGTGGAAGCATGGCTGGGAAATGCCATGCTGGTATTGTGATATCATGGACCTGTGTCTCCTGGAACACCTGGGCAGGACCGGGAATCCCTGTTCTCCTGGCAGGCAGGAGAGGGCAGTAGCAACACACACACTGACCCATCTGTCCCTGTTACCAGCACTGACTGCAGCAGGATGTGGCCTTTCTATTACTGACAGACCTCTCTGAGCAATTTCCTGGTGCTTTTAGCTGATAGGACAGGGGGGAAAAGTAATTTTGTTCCTAACAAGTGCTCTATAACAGCCTACAAGCCTGAAATTCGTGGTGGTTAGAGGTAGTGCATGCCCATGATACCTCATCTCAGTAGTGAGGGAGGTTGAGAAAGTAGGTATGGAGTTGTGAGAAAGGGTAGTGAGACTCTCTTGTGCCCCTGAGTGGCACAGCCTTTAGGGACAGGACATAAAAGTGAGCCACCAATTATTACAACCCATGGCTTTGTGATTTTTCACTAGAGCCAGGGAAAAATGGGGAAGATTTGCATCATTTTGGTTGAATTATGTTCTGTAAATGGGACACATCCTCAGCTAGGAGGCAGAATGTTAATGGACTACAGAGCAGAGGGGAGACACAACTTATAGAGAGGAGTTTCTTCTGGCCAACTGGTTTATTCTCATGCCTCTGAAACCCCTTGAGCCCTTAAATGTGGATAGAGGTAAGAATAAGATAATATTTCACTTATATTATTCCTTTTAATGTACAGAGGAATTAGGAATGTGATATATGAGGTCTCTCATTACCTTCACAACCAGAAAATTCCTGCTGATCCACATGGTGATGCTTTTATCACCCCAGGGAACGATCCCAGGCTGGGATTCTTGGGATTCACAAGCATGAGATGTTTGAGTGCATCTCATTTCTGGGTCACTGTCAGGGCAAAGTACTCTGAATACAAGAGGGACACCAAGGCCAGGAATCTTGTCAAAGCAGAAGGACATTGGGATACAAAGGACAATTCTGTGGCTGGTCAGCCCTTTCCCCTAGTACAGGGAAATTCCTCCCTGTTGGATATATCACAGCCTGAAAAGATTTTCAAACACTTCCAGCATGGAGGGGGTGATTTGAGAGCTCGGATTTGTAGTCTCAGCTCTACTTCAGCCTCAAATATGACGCTGCAGTGAGCACAGCAAGACTGTGAATGTGTTGAAGGTTACCCCACACAGTCAGACCACACACCTAGGGCAGGTCTACCCTACTCCACACAGACTATTTATTCCTGTTTCCCATGGCTCATGAAGGCTAATTCCTCCCTCATCAAGGCTAATTAACCTAGTTGAAATGTTATCCTAACATGATGTTACTGCTCCAGGGAGACGAGTGGCTTGTTTAGAGTGAAGTCTGATGCCTCTTTGTGTCTTTAATGTCTTTAGCAAAGCTCCCCTGCTGTTGTACATTGTTCCAGTGCCTTTGACTTCAGGGAACTCTTGCAGTTTGCATCCAGAGAGGATCTGTCCTTCTGCAAACCAGCTCTCCCCCAATAGACTAAAGATAATTATCCCACAGTAACCAGTACTTCAGTAAACGCTCAGATCTCTTGCTCACACACAAACAGGAGACAGTTTCAGTCCCATAGATCTTACCATGTAACAATACCCTCTGTTCTCATCTAAACCAAAGCATCTGGGAAGATGTACGTGCCCCCTCAACCACAGGCAATGAGAGCACAGCCACTAAAACCCCACTGCAGTAAATGAGGTCCCTCTTTCAGCATCCCCGAGGAGGATGGCTCTCAGTCACCAGCAGTCAGTGAGCACTGTTGTGATAGCAGTCACCACAATCCCAGCTCCATACTCCCACTCCTCCCTCCCCCAGCCCACAGATCCAACATGGAGAAGTGACAGACCGATTTCTTTTTTCGCTTCCCCTCCTTCCTTACTTTGTCGCTAGGATCATCTTTTTCCTCGCTGTCTGCTCTTTCTGTTCCATGTGCTGTCTGGCAATGTGCTCTCCTACTGCCTTGGCAGGGAACTCTGTTTCACAGGTGTAGCCGAAATCTCTGGCCAAATGTAGTGCTTCCCCTGCGGTCAGACAAAATGGGTTAGTCATTTTTATAGGTTTGTTATCATCATCATCATCATCATCATCATCATCATCATCATCATCATCATCATCATCATCATCATCATCTTGTTGTTATTATTGTTACAGAATTTATTACACTCTTTAAAATAAACCCCAAACAGTAGCAAGTCACTTCTGTAGACAGTCATTCTCGAGTCAGTCACACATTTCAGCCCAATTGGCCTGTTGGTGTTTAGTGATCAGTTGGTGCCAGGCAGAAGACAGGAGGGATATTCCTCTCAGCAGATGGAAGGATGTCCCTCTCATGAGAAATACTGGCCAAGGCACTTGGCCCTGCCTTGACACTGGTGAGTATTGGGCAGCTGCCCAATTTTGCAAGCCCTGTTCATCATCGATATTCCAGGTATGGAAAAGAGCAGAAAGAAGGAAAGAACAACTTTGAAGAACTGAGTCAGCCTTTTGTGCTTCACTCCTTGTGTCTAATGGAAGAAGAGCCCTCTACCCCAGGGAAGACCCATGGGGATAACACACATTCCAGTATATTTGCTTAGAGGTTAAGCCAACAGTACAAGTGCCTCACACCAGGGAAAAGCAGGGAGAACTCAATAAATAATCCTGTTTCCAAAAGGATTGCTAACAAAATTGGCCAGGCAAAACAAAAAGGGAAGATGGTGAAGAAGATAGTTGCACTGAGCATCTTTCTACCTCACTGCAAAGACTGAACACAAGAATCCAACTCCATGCTGGCTGCCAAATGCCTCTGGAAGGACAGGACCCTCTTCACTGGCTTAGAGAACCCAGAATTCAATTTTAGGGTTTACTGAACACTCTGACCTGCACGCTGTGACTCTGACAACCCCGATGTGGGATTTATCTGATCAAAAGCAGCTGCCTGGATTGTGAACATCTGTGCCTAGGTTAGTGTTTCCCTGGTGGGAAATAGGCATTTCCAGATGACACTTGTTCTCATCTCATTGCAGAAAGAAGAAATAGGTCAGCTACCAGAAGCGTATGTTGAAGCACATCTGCATGAGTGACTAACAGACATGTGCTCCAGAATAGTTTTGGAGTTCAGGAGTTGTGGGTTTTTACTTTACTTTTCCTTCTTTTTCAGAGTTGTGTGTTTGATTGCCATCAGGAAAGTGGCATTGGACTCTGGCTCTTTGAAGTTCAAAAGGCTGATGCTGTCAGGAGGGAAGCAGGACATATAACTCCTCCCTTTGAGAGTATCTGCAGTGGAATGCATCAGATTAAATGTCAATATTGATGTCTGACTTAATACTTTCAAGTCAATGGAGACAAACTAGCACTTGAAGCATGTATCATCCTATACTAGAGGAGAAGGCAGAAGGGAATCAAAGGAATTATGGAGCTAGATTAAGTCTAGATGGAGTGTAGATTGGGTCTAGATTAAGTCTAGATTCGAACTCAGAAAATTCTGCTGACAGCATTGCCTTAGATGAGATTATTCAAGGCTTTCCCAAGCGTAGTCTTGAATTTTTCCAACTATGGAAATTCCACAGCTGCTCTGAGCAACATAATAAAATGTTTAATTATTAATTTAACTTCATTTAATCATTAAATCAAATCATTAAACACCCAGAAGTGCTGACTTTTCCCTGTTTACTGTGATCTGACATGAGAAGGTGCAAATGCAATGAAGGTGGGGAGATGAATCCCATCCTCAGCAAGGCTTGGTTAAGCCAAGGAAGAGGAGAAGTTCCATGGAAACAGTGCTCCTGTGCCAGGGACAGTATGAGGAATAAGAAACTGCACTGACCTCTATTCCAACTTCATTCTCCCCTTTTGAGATATTACTGTCTCCCCTTCTACCACTGGAGTTTTTGTGGAAAAAGACCTTTTGATTCGACAAGAAAATGCTTTACTGTGTGTTTATCTGCCCCACTTTATTCAGGTGCTGACAAAATCCATGCACCACTCCCAGGCAATCTGTTTTCTGATACCAGCCAGCTACAACCTTTGCAGCTGTAATCGATTTTACAGCAAAAATTGAAGATTATAGTCAAAATCATCTGCTTTCTTTGGATTTTTTAAAAACATGATTTCCAATATTGCTAAAAAGAATGAAGATGTTAACAAGCAATCAGCATCTCTGAGCTGAAAGAAGAAACAGTTTCCACTTAGTTTGCAGCTTCTAGACAAATAAAATAATTTTTAGTGATAACAAAATGGATTTCAGTGATAAATTAACAGAGAATCAGAATGGACAGGCATAGAGCTGACTGATTGCTTTGTATTTTGAAACATCTATCCCAGAGTTCTTCATGGGTGAGAAAGGGTACAATTTTAAGCCATAGCTTTTACATTTCTGTAGTTTCAAAATGTCTATTTCAGATATGCTTTTAATCTTCCTTAAATAAAGACTTACAGAATATAAATAAATTTCAGAAGAGCACCAGGTTTTTCTTTTCTACTAAATTCTTTAAAAATACTGGATAGGTTTATCTTCATTCCAGCATGGAAAGAAAATAAAAGTCAAACCCTTTGAAGCTGTCATCAGGTGGAATTGCAATTCTCCAGACAGCTTCACCATGGTCCCAGTCAGTCCCAGTAAAAATACAAGGAATGGAGACAGCAAAGAATTTAAACATTTAGCCGTTGGAAAAGTCTTGGTTTCTTCAAGAGAGCAGAATTTTTTTGTGTTGAAATGTAGGCATTCATTTAACGTGATCAACTACTAAGTGACTGAAATGTGAATGTTTCCACTTACTGCTAGAAAAAAAAAGGGAATGAAAATGTGAATTGTCATTCAAATTTATATCTACAAAGATGGTTTATCTTATTTGCTACAGCTGAGAAAATATACTAAACTGTTCTGATGATCTGAGAAAATTATTCAAAAGTATAAAACCCGTCTGGAGCTGGCATTGTGATTGTGATATAAAATCATTTGAGCAAAAAGAAACAAAATTACTTATCTCTTCACGGATATAGATTGGTAAAAATATAGATACAAATGTAATTACTGTTTTTAATGAAATAACAATTAAAATACTTTAAATTTAAATTGAAAATATTTTTTGCTGGAAATGGAAAGCTCATGTATGCTTCAAATGCATGTTAGAGCTATGCATATTTATTCATATAAGCATGCATATCCTATAAGGAGAAGGCATCCTGAATTATAACTACACATTTTAAGTTAAAATAAAAATTTGGACTTGAGAACACTCTGCAGAGCATGATTTCTCCTATCTCACTGTTGAGCAAAGATGCAATTTTAAACCAGGACCAAATGATGACTTAATATTTACAAGTGTACTATGATATGTTTTGGGTTTTGTTTTTTTTGTGAATAGGTGTCCCTTTGATTACTGTTCAGTAGGATTAAGTCTGCTTGGTGGGGGAAAGTCGTTTACAGAAAATGTCACAGAATATGTTCTTTCTTTTTTTCTACAGCATAATTTGGATAAACATTTACTTTGGGAGAAAATGTGTAAATATCAGAAATGTGAATGAACTGATTTTTTTCCTTTTATCTAAGATTTCCCATCTTCTGCTTAATTGTTATTTACATCAGAGTAGGAATCAAGATGAAGGTAGAAACCACTAAAATCCCTGACTTGTATGGATTGTTGTCTTCTTTCTATCTAAATCCAACCTAAAATCAAATTTCCCCCCGTGTGATACCCCCATCTCTTTCCTCCTGCCGAGGTAAAGAGCAGATATTGGGAATCTCGGGTTTTCCTCAAACCCAGAGCACGGCTCTGCAGCTCCCGGCAGCGCTGCCTCTCTGCAACCTGACAACTGACCGGAGAGCTGGGCACGATGGAAAAGGACAGCTGCTGGAGCAGAGCTGGCAGAGACTGCTCGGTGGGGAGAGCAGCCTGTACCTCGAAAGGTTTCTGTGGGCAGGTGCAAGGAGCAGTGTGGGGGTCCCTGGGGGCCAGCAAGAGTGAGAGCTGCTCCTATGCGGAGTGAAGGCAGGAGCTGTGTCCCCAGCAGAGGGATGCTCAGCATCTCAACCTCCCACTCTGCCCTCGGCTGTGCCTCCTCCGGATGCTCTACCCAGCAGAAATGGTACCCGGGGGGGAGGAGGGACGGGCGGGAGGTGGAAGGAAAGTTTGTGCTATTTGTGGGGTGAGAAGGGAGGAGGAACAAGTGGAAGGATATTTAAACAAAGGCTGGTGGGGGAGAAGTGTGATAGTTGAGAGCACGATGAAAAAAGAAACCGCTGACCTATTTTTCTCAAGAGTTTTGGTCCCCAAATGATGAATGTCATTAATTCTATGTCTAGGAAATTTAGTGTCTAAATCGGGTTTGACAGGAAAACAAACTCTATAGAATTTTTTGTTAGTTTTTATTTATTTTTTTTATCTGATGGTTTAAAAATCATTCACGCTTTTACCTGCATCTGCAATCACATTAATGTTTTGTAAATGACCCATTCAAACAGAAGGGGACATCTCCCCTCTTTTCACATCCTTCCTTGCTCCCACTGGAGAAGGTCTTGACTCTTTGGAGCCCACAGTAAAGCTTAGCCTTGGAAATACCAGTATTTATTCAAGGAGCCTTTATTTTACAGCTAATATGTAGGAATTTTCCTTTTGGAGCTCGTAAGAAAAATGACCTTTCCCTCCATCTAGTCCTGGCACTAGAGGGCATCCCTCGCCTGCAGGTTACACAGAGATGTGTCCCCAAACTGCTCAGGAGAGCCCTGCAACACTGACTTCATTCTCCCTGTCTGCCTCTCCACTCGTTGTGCTGATTTATGTGGAAGACAAAGAGAACAGAACCGATCTGTCAAACAATTCCATCCAAAGACTCTAAAGATGCCACCTGATCAAGCCAACAGTAAACATCCTGCAGCAAAGCAGAACTCCAGAAGAAGAAACTTTGCAAGAAACAGGAGGCCATAGAATAATTTTCATAAAATCTGGCCCTTCATATGACAGCCACAGCCCAGAAATAAATTGCAGGTTGTCCTTGAGATTAACAGACTCCCCAAAACTTAATGATTTCAGTATGTTTTAGAGGAAAAGAAGTATTAGTCATGTCACAGATTTTTGATTTGGTTTTGGTCAATAACCACAATAATCATGCTACTAATTTTGCCTTATCTTCCATCACATAGATATTCAAGAAGTTGGGCATGCTTTTACTTAAAGAGATATTGAAACCTCAATATATTGAAGACTGTGAGGACCTTTAGTGATAACAAATTTAGAACCATCTAAAGAAGTCAAGGGTGACATAATCCTGGGTTGTTAGGAGAGGTACACAGAGTGTACCTGATATTTTAGAGATTTAATAAAACCAACAAATTTTTATTATTTCAATTTCTGTATTTTTTTTCACACAGAAAAAGCTCATGTTGCTTTCTGTCTGGATTCTCTAAACCCCAGAATAAGCCTGTGTCCTTCCATTCCTGCCTCCTCCAGCACAGGAGCCATTGAAGGATGGTTTTCCTTGAAGAAATTTAACTGTAAGTTAGTTCAACCTGGAAGGGATATCTGAATGTCCAAAGTGAGAGCAGCTTATACCACCAAGAATTCAGTGAGCACTGCCAAGTTTGACCCAGAATTGGTTACACAGACAGGAAATGACCTTCACTTAGTTTTCTGTTGGAATGTTAACATGGTGGTGCCATTCTCAAAAATTCCATTGGATAATATCCATTATTATCATACCTAGGCAAAAAAGTCTCTGCAAAAGACAGCTCAGGCACATCAGTGTTTGTCTTTAGGACTCACACCATGAACAGAAGCAACACCATAGGCTTGATACCAGGTTTGCTCCAGGCTTTGAATAAAGGGCAGGGAGGTGGGAACAGCTCCATTCCTGGGAGCAGGAATCTAACCCTGACTTACAGTAAAGGTACTCAGCCACCAACCTCAGGGCTGCAGTTGTCAGACAGGTACCTCCCTCTCAGTCCCTTCTGATGAATGAATAACTGGCCACATAGAATCCCAGAATCATGGAATGGTCTGGGTTGGAAGAAACCTTGAAGATCATCCACCCCCACACCCTGCCATGGGCAGGGACACCTTCCACTGTCCCAGGTTTCTCCAAGCCCCATCCACCCTGGCCTTGGACACTTCCAGGGATCCAGGGGCAGCCACAGCTTCTCTGGGCACCCTGTGCCAGGGTCTCAGCACCCTCACAGGGAAGAATTTCTTCATAATTTCATCTTTCAGCTTAAAGCCATTGCTCTGTTTACTAATAACCCAGCTGTGTTTATTCTTCCCTGACCCGAGATTCCTGAAGGTGGGAACAATCCTTGCTCCTCTAACTTGGTCCCTTTTCCAAGACTGTAACTCCATGAAAGCTTTCTTGTGCAGGCAGGTGTGATATGGACACACCTGTATTTCAGAGCAGCCCCACTCAGTGAGCCCTGAAAATCTCAGTCCCTTGTCACACATGCTGAAAACCTCCAGTGTTGAGGATTCAATGCTACTTCTGCCTTGAAGAGTCTCCATTCTTTGAGATAATAAAAACCTCACAAAGTCCTGTGGAAGCTCTTCTAATTGCTTTGAGCAGAAAGATTGGCCTGAGGTGTCTTCCAGCCTCAATCCTTCTGTAATTCTGTGGTAATATGTGCTGGGACCTCAGCCTACTTGCCTGGATCTGTATGGACCTTTCAGGCTATGATTGTAGAAGGTATTGACCTTTAGGATGAGCTGAGTTCTCTCAGCATCAAGGAGGAAGGATCTGAAATTCCCAGAGCTGCTACTCGCAGCCAGACAACAAACTGGGTACTTAGTGGATTCACCCAGAACAGAAGAGATGCAGGTAGAGTTTCTTCCCTTTGCCTGAGGGGTTTGAACCTGCATCTCCCAACTGAAGGTTTGAAGAGCCTGGCAGTATTTGGAGAATGATATTTAAACAACAAATAAAGGCCAAGAAAGTATCTCCTGAGCCTGTCTAGATATTATCTGAAAACAGATTTCATTCATTTATGTGTGTGGGGAAAAAGCTTGTCTAAATATTATGCTTTCTTATGGGAGAAAAAAAATATCATCACATTTTTGGGCCAGCTCCAGGAAATTCACAAGTTAAAAAAAAAAAAAAGTAGGATAAACAAACCTACTTATAGAGTTGGTATAAAACATTCATCTCTCTCACAAGAACACTCAGATGATCGATTGTAAGCATAAATCAATGCTGAGGAAACTGCAGGACCAAGACACTTGCTGGGAGCCAAGACATCTCAGAATAAACTTCCACTTTGCCACTCGCTCTGTCTGTGTGACTTTAGGCAAGTCAGGTCTCTTTATACAAAATACAGAGTATGGAATTTAACCCTATAGCTGGAAAGGGTTGCATGCTGTGAAACATTGAAATTATGGTTCTATTGCAATATCAGAGACTCTACCTTCTACCAGGGAAGTCAGGAGTGTGACATTTGCTGCTTTTCTTCTTCCTGCAGGCAAATTCAGTCCAAGTCTGTCTAATTTTTCTCGCAAGCACCGTCCTCCGTTCTTGGATTTTGCTCTGTCATGAGAGAACAGCAGGAAAGAGAAACTTGTCATTATTCTGCACCATTCCCTCATGTTAATACAGGCCTAGAAATTGTACATACTTCTTTGACAAATATGTGGGGTAATGCCTGCAGTAGTGACATCAATGGGAAATATTTCAGAGCTGTATTCTAAATGTCCTGCTTGCTCTAGGTGGTTCTTTAACATTGGTTCCTTGGCAGAGGCAGAGATTTAAATGCCTGTCATGGGGGCATCAGATCTTCAGGCAGCTTTCCACCTAGTGGAGCCCAGTGTCCTGATTTGGGCATGGCACCTGGGATTACAGTGACTAAATATAAATATTGACAGTGGAAACACTTATATCTGATTTTTATCAGGCTCTAAAGACAAATTAGAGGGAAACATGACCTTCTAGAATTAGATTAAACAGATATCCACAATGAGTGAACTTTACTCATCTGGCTTGTCTGGCTAATAAAGGAAGCCAGATAGCTACTTAAATGTAGATGTCTATGTGGAACCCAGCTCTAACTGTCCCTCTATAATTTATGTGGACACCTGGGTACTCAGAAATGTTGTCTACAAAGCCCAAAACTCACAAGTAAGAAGGCCAAGGCAATAGGAAATGCTGAAGTTAAAATCTCAGCCATCATTGGTTATCTGTGCCCCTGTGACAAACACCTACATCCCTTTGTGCTCACAGAATGGGTCCTGGTGTGTCCCAGCTGCTTTTCTGCAGCACCTCAGTGTTTGAAGCATTTGAGACAAATCCACTTATGCAGCAGATCTAGGTTCAAATTCTCCCTCAGCCTGAGGGAATTTTAACCTGTATCTTTCAAACAGATGCAGCAGCCAGCTGACAGTAAATAACTTATATTAAAATGGTGAAACAATTAATAAAACAGTGATCGGAACCCTGATATCTCCCATCTCAAATGAATGACCTGTCCATTAATTAGATAAGAGTCTACACCTTTGCTTTTTGTACAAGTAATACATAATTAACCCCAAATGAGATTGAGGGGCCCTCAGCTTAGAAAAAGATAATCACTGAGTAGTAAAAATAATTAACTAAATATTTTGTGGTTCATATTCGAGTTCCTTTAGGCAGAGGAAAGAACCAAACATGGAACATCACCATTTGGATGTCTGTTTTTATGCATTAAAAAATACCACAACTTTGGCCACATTGTTTGTCAGGAAATATCTTCTGAAAAGAGATTTTTCTTTATTCAGAAGAACAGTTTTTTTCCCAAAGCAAGCTATTTGGGAAAATAGGTAACCAGTGACTGCTGACAGGATGCAAAAACAAGCCTTCAAGGTCTCTGGCAAACAATCACTGAGATTTTGTTTTCCTACATCTTTCCTGGTCAAATACAGAATGTTTGTGCCTATTCTCTAGCTGTGAAACCCTCAGTTATAAACTGACCAAATCTTGAAATCAAATTGCTCTCACCGATTCCTAAAACAGAATTAGCATGTGCAAACTGCAGACAGGGAGGAGTCCCTGGCTTTTGCAAACTTCTGAACCATGCCCAGAGTTAATTTGGGAGAGGAGATATTTAGTCGGGGTCAAAAACCTGTTATTTAGTCTGGGTCAAAAACCTGTGGGGATCATTCAAGCATTTTAACAGAGAAGTGAGCCCCCACATTCAAGTCGATGCCCTTGAATCCATAATAGCTTGCACTGTATTGATGAAATCTGCAGCATGAGTATTTAAAATGAAAATTAACTGAAGGTTTCTCCAGGATGAAGCAAATAGAGGAGAAAATTTTGGTGGATGATGATTTTGGATTTTGATGCCCACAGAGGCAGTTAAATGGAACTTATACCTTGACAACAACTTATGGTGTAGAGTCATTATTCTCCAAGATGTCTCGAGTCAGCTCTGGAGTGCCTGCATGTCTCAGGCTGGTTAAAATGACTTTCAGTATCAGCACGAGGATCAGTGTGGCCGTTAGTGCCAGCAGTGAAATCGCCCATGACTTTCCAGCTAGTTTTGATCAAAGGGTGTTCAAGCAGCTGGTGCCATCTGAGCTGACGCCTCGGGGACACCGTGACTTAGATGTGCCTGCCTGAATTACAGCTCCCTCCTAGTTTTCCTCTTGCAACGTGAGGCACAGTCTGCTCCTATCCTTCTTTCTGCTCCTGCTCTCTGCAGGTGTCTGCTCTGGTCAGTGAAGGGTCAGAGGCAAAACTTTACCTAAATATTCACTTCTCCCCTAGTATCTCACAACAAGAAAAGTAAAAACAGCTTATTCCATCTTTTTTGTGCTCAGAAAAGCATGCAGAGAAAGGAAGAAAAAGGCATCCCTACACCTCGGTGTTTTATTCTTTTGTTGAGTGAGGGCTGTAACTATTGTAAAACAATTCTCTTTCAGATAGTTTCTCAGCAAGAATTTAGATTTGTATCTCTGTTGTGGGAAATAGAAAAGGTATAAAACTCAGAAAACTGTGTGGAAGCAAATCTCAGGATGGAGAAATGTAAGAATGCTGAAGATTCAAGGACAAGAAACAATAAGGCTATGAGCCATGTAGAGATAGGCCCTAGGAAAATATGCTGCGCAAGATAGTAGAAATATGTAAGCTTAATAATGAAGTTTTATCCATTATTTTAAGCTATTACAAGCCAGCATTTTCCACACATTGAATTTCCTTTTGTTTTTTCTCAAAACAAGTCCAAGCAACATCTCTCCGTGTCTGATGAGTAATTGAACAGAGGAAGCAAGTAAAAAATCAGTTTGATGAAAAATGTAGACCTGCTAATTTACTGGAAATTCCCCAGTGTTCCCTCCCGATCCATCCTTTTCTGTTCACCCCAAGTATGACCACCTATCCAAGCAGGGGGAAAGAATAAAGCATATCTGTTGAAAATAAAAATAAATAAATAAATAAATAAATAAATTTACAGCATTGTCTAGGAGCTGTTATCCTCACCTTTAACTTACCTTCTCAAAATCCCTCCGAGGAGGGAAGCATTGAGGCACTCTGGTGGTGAAAGGCGCCTCTTCACCTCTGCAATGGTCACTTTGTACTTGGAAGTGGAGCTGAGCAGAGACAAGCGACCAGGAACGGAGCAGAACAGGTCCGTGGGGTTCACAACACAGGTGCCACCTACAAAAAAAAAAAAAAGGAAATATTAAAGTGAGGGAAACCTGCTCTTCTCTGTTTTGACAAACTCAACCATGAAGAGTTCTGTGGTTCTCTTGTGGTTGGTTTTGTTTGGGTTTGGTTTTTCTAAGGGTGTGTGTGGTTTGGCTTTCTATAATATTGTTGTTTTGAGAAAAATGAATGTGTTGGGATTTCAGTGTGGGAACAGTGAATTATTAGATCTCAAAAGCTTTACAGCCAAAATACCTTGTTATGGTTATTTGATATAATTTGATTTCATGCTCTGAAAAAATTACTAATTATCACTAAGGTCTCTCCAATCTAGTATTATTTAAAAAAAAGAAGATTGAACCCTCACTCACAATTAAAAAGAAACACAGTTTGTGAAAATATTAAGGCATTGGTTCTAATGTGAAATGTTAAATTTAACTCTCACAGCTGTATTTAGGATTACAAAGATGCAAGAACACTATGGGTTTGCAGTGATTTCTAGCAAGAACAGCTTTACACACCTTTGAACTCATAAATTCCTTCCAAAGTTAGGTCAAATCCTCAGCCAATATTAACGATTGAAATCTATTGAGTTACATCAGTTTATCTCAGGTTAGCTCTGCAATTGTTTATTTCTTGAGAGTGGCAATTACTTGGCCTGGATCTAAAACTGCTGAATGATCACCAAATCTTTCAGTCAAGACTGTGATCAATAACTCCTCAGGCAAAACTGAGCTTTTAACTTAAAGTTAATATGAGAGAAAAAGAGAGAAAACTTTCTCTGCAACCGATCCAAGAGAGTAGAACAAACTCCCAGGAAAAAAAAGAAATAATCTTAAGGACTTACACATATTATCACCAAGCACAAAACACTTTTCTTTGACCTGCCTTCTCCAACCTGACTACAACAAAAAAAAAATTCTGTGTAAGAAATGAATCTTAGTACTGCATGCACAATTATTCCCTGGGGGAAAGATGAGAAAAAAAAGAATGAGCTGCATATGACAGTGATTCAAAATATCATAAAATTCAGTGCACTACTAGAAGGAGTTCAGATGGTTTATGTGAGGATGATGACATGAAGACCTTCTTAGAGCAGAATTAATCTGTGCTCATCACTCATGCTTAAAGGAAACATACTGTATCTTTTAAGATACCTTGATAGTTTGTTTTTTCCTGTGAACACCTTAATCTTTTTTAACTACAAAAGCTCACTTTGCTGCACTTAAAAATTTTAGCTTCTAATCTAAATTCTATAATGAGAATAGACTAGAGTAGAATAGAATAGAATAGAATAGAATAGAATAGAATAGAATAGAATAGAATAGAATAGAATGTCAATTAAAAGCTCACTTTAGGCAAGATCCTACAGCTTTTTCTTTATCAACTTACATGTGCAGCCCTCTTAAAATTAAGGTGACTCTGTTCCATTTCTCACAGAGACAGACTGAAGGATGAACCTTCATTAAATGCAGACTATTCCTTGCTTACATAAGGCAAACAGAATTTCTTTCCAAATATTTCAGCTCTTGAAGGTATATTTAAACATTTGTGCTGACAGCAACACCAGAAAAGAACATCTCTTGGTATCAATCCCAGATGGGTGAGATCCTGACTCAATTCAGCAGGGTATTTTATGACTTCTAATTATGTTCCAGGGCAGATATTAGTGTCCACTTCTTAGACAGGATATAGAGACAATTCGTGCATCACCAAAATATAGGCACATCAAGGGCACTGATGCACATTTTTACACAGCTCAAAGCTACAATTAATGAGCTCGTATGCTCAAACACAGAAATCTGGCGCCACATGCCTGAAATAATTTTGGGTCTGTGTTGTTTTGGTGTGTTTGGGTTTTCTTTGGTGGATTTTCTTTTCTTTTTTTTTTTTTTTTTTTTCCTCAGAAACCTGTAAATATTTTCAAGCAACGTTTTCAAACTTCTGGTCTGTCAGGTACATTTGTGAAGAGCGTTCACACTGAGTAGATCTGTTTGTTTGGCATCTGCCACACAATGCACATACACACGTGTATATATATATACGTGTCAAGAAAACAGTAGCACTGTGTACATATTTATTTACTTCAATGAGTCTCTAGATTCTATAACGAGTGAGACTGTACTGAAATCAGTGTCATATTAAAGTTCATCTTCTTGCCAGGTTAAGCCAGTATGTGCACCCTTTATGCCAGATAAATAATTGTTCCTTTAATCCAAAAACCTGTTCCCCTGCAGCTGCTCCTACCCTAAGCAGAATTTACTGGAACACTTCTTATTACTATTTAGTAGAAAGTTGCTTACAGTCTGAAATATTTTAAAATATCATGCCTAAGCAACATGATCTAAACCAAAGCAATTCCAGGTAAGCCAGGTACAGTTAAAAGTAAAAGAAATCAGCAAGTCTAGGTCATTTGCTTTCCAGAAACATGGGGAACAAGAAGCAAATTACAAGAAGGTAAAATCTATTGCACATAATTATTTCACTCTATTAATTATTCATTGACACAGCAACAGAGAGCAGTGTGGTGCTTTCCAGATGAAGATATGTCTTTGTCACAAACTGTGTGCATTTTTGAAGGCATGAATTTCCTACCACAAACACCACCTTGGAGAGGAGATGGATGAAGTCCTGGCCTTTGCACCACGTGGTAAACAGAAAAAGGCATAGAGGGCTGCTGGAAAGAGAGGAGAAAGGAGAAGGGCAGCCACACAGGAAGATGAAGGATTAGGTTTCTTGTCAAACACATGCTTCAGAATATTCCTTCCTTCCTTCTGATCATGTGTTAGAGTAGATAAATGATTTTGCAACACTGCTTAACATGAAGATCACAAGATATGTTTTAAGGTGAACTAAACAGGAGTGGCAACAATCAGCTTTTTTACCCGTCAACACAGTAACACTGTAGGTGCTGCTGGAAAAGTCAATCCTCACTTAATTGTTGAACCAAACTTGTCATAACAGAGTATTTGAGAGGTGGGATGCTAAGATACCAGCAGATGAAGCAGAAATAATGCCTCAAAAAACAGAGCAGAAATAATGTTTTTTGTAAATCTGGTGATTCAGCCTGGAGATCCCTATTCTTCTCAGCAGTTTTTACTGGCTTTGGAAATCTTTACAGACTAACTTCTGGTGCCAGGACACATAAAACCCCCTCAGCTCATCAAGTGAAGAGACCCTCATGCAGGAACAGCAAAGTAATGTGCCCACAAGTGTTCCTGAAGAAGGGAAAGCTGTGGTCCCTGACTCGTTGTCCATGACATTCATCCGACAGCAAAGACAGAAAAAGGAAAAGGGGAGCAGGCAGGCAGTGAGATAACTGGTGGGATCATCCAGCTGTTTGCCTCAGCGATTTTGTGCTCTGAGCACCAAGTGAAATGGGCCTGTGAGTGTTAAGCAGACTCTTTTTAGGACAACTGTTTATTCCCAAAGGGAAGTGATTACATGGTCTGATCTGACTTCATCTGTTGCCATAAGATACTACTTTGGAGATGACTGTAAATCGTGATGGTTGTGCTCTTACAGCCACAGAGGTCTGGAAACAGGCAGGACAAGATTTAGGGCAAAGGGAGAATTATTCAGTGTCTATTGCAACTGATAGATTAGGGAAAAAAATAAAGAAGGGAAGATTTCAGGCACTCAATCCCTTCTTTCAGGCTTCTCCCTCATCCAATTCCACTCAATTATTTCTTTATTCATGACAGAGTTTTAGCCTCTGATCTGTCATCTTCATGTGGATTTTAATAAATACAATTGATCACAAGATAAAAATGGGTGGGAAATAGAGATGCTTTGTGCAGCTGACCTCATCTAGGTGAGAGAGCAAGGGCCCAAAACTGCTGTGTACTGAATCCTCAGATCACCTCAAGAGATTAAATATAACCTGATGTATTTAAAGATGTTCCTGCTCCTTGCAAAGGGTTAGACTAGATGACCTTTAAAGGTCTTTTCCAACACAAAATATTCTATGATTCTAATCTATGATTACTTTCAAGTGGCCTGAGGAAGGGGAATGACAAAATACTAAGTTTTTATTAGTTTACTTTGGGGACCCAATCCTTTTCCTCCTGACTGACTGGTTCATGCTCAACACAGTGTCCTCCTTCATGAGAACTGTGCTTTTGCTTTGTTTCCTAAGCCTAGAACAAACAAAATTTAGGCTATATGATACTGGAAAAGGTAGTCAGAGCAAACATTGAGAGAGTATTTTCCCTCTACTACTTCTGTCTCTGCATCAAATAGCACACATCTGTACAAAATGCCAACACGAGCTGATGATGGGTTGTGGGGATGACAGCAGGGAGAACAGAGCCATGCTCTAACCCACCCATCTCGTCAACACAATGAAAATCCCAATAATGCACATAGTGAGGAGAGCTGGGTCTGTTTTGGTTGCAGGTTCCCTTTGTACAGATGAAGAGAACAATAGGGTGGCTGGAGTGTGGTGGTTTATTCTGATTTAGTTACTTGGGCACCTGCTGAAATGCAAGGCTCCCTTACACCATCAGAGTAAAATATTTGTGCATCCTTTCATTGATAAAACGAATATTCTGAAATATTTTTTATACTTTTCATTAGCAGCGTTTTTGTTTTATCAGGAATGAGAGAGACAAATATCCATCGATGTCACTAGATGGTTTTTACACTTTAAATACATTTTTTAAAAAATATGTGTGTCTATAATTTTGTGCATCCTTACACTCTGCAAGGTAATTTTTTATTTGTTAATTGTAACAGCCACAATATGATGAGTGTTTTTTATTCATTCAATAAAACATAGTTCCTTTCTCCAAGACATTCACCTGCAAATGTCATGCACCTATGTAAGGAAACATCATAATACACTGGTGACAACAGTGCAGAAGTGCTGTTTATTTTGTTTTTCAGGATACAGACACTTGTGTACTTGTGTACATTATTAAGTATAAGCATGCCTGAATGTCAACAGATTGATCTTATATAAAATATTAATAGCATGCTATGCTTTTTATTAGTCTATTATTTATATCTACACGTGCTGTTTGTGGGAGTCTCCAGCTTATAGTTTATTTTCTGTCCTGTGCTGAAATTCTGGCAAGTTTAGAGTATGTTACAAAATGAAGACATAAGAATCTGCCTCTCCTTAGTTTTTTCCCTTATCATACATGAAGCCAGCAGTTACCAGTACAGATTTTGTCAGTACTGTTTAACCCCATTTTCAGTTTCAAAAGGTCTATAAGCAATTCAAAATGTTCTCCAAATTATCCTCACATGACCCATTCATTAATATCAGCAGCTAAATATTTAAAACGATAAAACTAATCTACATTTGTCAGGAAAAATAGAAAGTACTGTTTTGGTTTTGAGGTTTTTTTCTCCCATTTATTCTTTTGGTCTCATTTAAGTTAACAAACTTTGCATCACGTTGGTAGCCACATAAAGCCAGCTCACACCACGAATAGAAACAATTCCGAGATGTCCCTCACTACAACATTCATACCAAGAAAACAAAGACATGCCTGCATGCACAGAACAGGAGGAATTTTTAAATATAAACCAAGAGATTCAGTAAGAGTGAGGGTATCCCCAGCAGTTTCTAAGACCAACCTCTTACCCACACTACGTTTTAAAAGATATTAAGAGCTGTAAGAGTTTCAAGTGTAAACAAGGTTAAAAAATGGCTTGGGAGAAGCAAGGTGGAAAACAGAATAATACGAATAAGTGGGTTTGATACAGGAAACCAACTTTAAAGATTGTATGAACATGTAAAAATATCTCCTGCCCCCAGGACCAGCCCTCCTTTATCAAGGTATATCAGCACTGACACAAGAGAACTTCTGCAGCTCCCGGGCTGAAGGGTAAGATCCAAACCATACCCAAAAGAAAAGACACCTGCTTCATTCCCCTTCCCATAAACAAGGGAAATGGATCTTCCCAATGCCTCTCCAGGTGACCTCTGTGTCACTGGCTTGGGAAAGTTGCTGAGTGCTGCTGGAGAGTGTCTGTGACCCTGTGCTGGTTCCTGCAGGACAAAGCCTTCGGCAGGCTGTGTGTGGCGTGGGCTGCGTGTGTGTGAAGGTGTGGAAAGGTTTGGGGCTCCAAGTGCCCCATGAGCGGGGCAGAGCGAGGGATGCTGGCAGGGGAACGTGTCCCAGGAGCCACTGGCTGGCTGTGTGTGTCCCGCGTGTGTTGTGTGTTTGTTGTGTGCCCTCTTGTCGTGTGCTCCTACACACTTCACTCCCGGCGAGTGTGCCTGAGTTGATGGGATTCCAGGGGCAGCTCTGCACGGTG